>NC_034591.1:105904940-105916408 GCF_900095145.1 Mus pahari | reverse complement strand
GAGGGGGGGAGCAATCTGGGAGGGAGAGGCACACCAGAAGTATACAGGCTAGACCACATGAGCGGGTGGGGCAGGGAAGAGAGAGGAGACATGATCTGGGGTTCCAGGAGAGGCATAGGAGGGACAGGATGGGGTAGACTGGGATCTAGGCAGGGAGCTTGGGCAGGAGGACACCATGAGACAATGGGGATACAGCTCCACATTATATCCCCACGGTGTCTGGGCTGAGCAGCTGAGTGTGGCCAGGTCCCAGGTCCGTCCTAGGAGATGGCCTGGAGGGTGGGGAGGGAGCAAGGGCCTCCCTCTCCCTGCCCGCCCCTCTCTTTTCTCCCTGCCTCCCCATCCCCTCTTTCTCTCTTCCTTCGCCTGTCTCCTTAGAGCCTGGAGCCACAGCACCCCCTGCTGTCCTCACACTGCATTGCATCCTGAGACTGCATTGCCATCTCTGGGTTGTTTCCTAAGGTGTGTGGTGCTGTCCATGCAGCCCGAGATTCTGGACCTCAGAACCTCCATCTGGTTCTGAAGGGTCCCCACTGGTGTGCCAGCCACTGTGGTGGGACAAGCAGAATGCAGGCACCCCAAGTCTCCAACCATGCTGGATTCCCCACTAAGCGTCCCATCTGCTGTAGCGTCCTTCTGGAACCTGGAGAAGGGTAAGACTGAGGTGGCTTTCCTCTGCTGGGCTTGGGAGGGGGACAGCCCAGGAACCAGCTTCAGATTTAAAATACACTTAAAGCAAAGGAAAAACAAAGTCACATGACAAATGGGAAATTGCAGCCCTTCACAAGCTGAATGAGAGGTCAGCACAGAAAACAGCCTCACAGGAGAAAAACAGTGGAGACTCAGAGCAGAAGGTCTGCAGGAGAAAGGAAAAAAAAGCCCAAATGGCCCTGAGCTGGACAAGGCTGTCTCTACAAATGATGAGTGAACCAGAGATCTGCAGGCTGCAGGCACCATTAGTCACCATCAGAAACGCCGCCGTGTGCCCTCAGGTGTGCCTGCAGCGCTGCGGAAACAGTCCTGCTGAGCTGCCAGCACCACCAAGGGCGGACCCAGCACACAGTGACAGACACAGGGTGTCTCTACAGTTACACCCCAGGAGCTAGGGCATTGTCTCCTTGGAACTGCTGACAGCGCCCTGCCCAGGAGCTGGTGTTACATAAGCTCTGCTATGTCACAGGAGGAAGGCCTCTGGCTGGGGAGGGCTGTGAGCACCCAGTGCCCCAGACTGCACTGGGAAACCTCTGGGCTGGCTGTCCAACCTTCGCTGCTGGACTACCTCTGAGAACAGGAGACTCATCCTGTTACAGGGAGTGGACCCACCTCCCTGCTCCACAGCGTCCTGGGAGTCCAGCCGCCCTAGCCTTCAGCAAATTCCACGAAGACCCATGGCCAGGAGTCTGGGGATGTCCACTGCTATGCTGAGGAACACTGGGTTACTCTCTGAGTCAATGCAGGTAACCTGTCCTCCTTCAAAGAGGACAGCACACACAGATGAGACCAGTCTCCCTTATCTCTTCCCCCACTCTGTAGTTTTAGTCCTAACATTTGGTTTTGCCTAAATTGGACATTCTGGGTATACCCCAGGGCCTTTGCACTATTGTCCCTTCTATCTGGGAAGCAACTCTGCCTGCATCTTCTCTCCTTTATCGCCTTTAGATAGTCACCCTGCCTCCCCAGCTAACAATAGCCTCTTTACATCACCCTCCCCCTCTCATCCAGGCTATTTACTTGCTTATCATCTGTGAGTTCTAATAGAACACAAGCCCAGAAGATGGGGCCCTGTCTATTCCATACACCACCAGAGCCTAGAGCACGGTCTGGCACTTAGTAGGTACTCAGTAAACATCTGCATGAATGAGCAACTGCAGACTGGGAGCAGCAGACTGGAAGAGGGCTGCTGCCCACAGGGCCAAAGTCAGGGTCTGGCCATGAGCCCTGCTCTGAGCGGCATCCATTCAGGCAGGTCCCATGCACTGTCAAGCCCCTGCCTTTGTCCCCCTTCCCCTCTCATCAGTCTCCTCAGGCAGGGAAGAGGCCAAGAGGTCATGGGTCTCCTAGAGACACACTGGGGGGTGAGGGGGGATCTCCATTCAATAGGAAGCATTGTGACACCTAATCACTCTGTTCCTGGTGGAGGATGTCACAGGGGTGATCCTCAGTAGCCTAACAGAAAATTAGCATGGCAGCCAGAGAGAACAAAGAGGCAGACACCGCCCCCTCCCCCCCCAAGGGCCTCTGCTCACAGCCAAGCACTCCCTCACAGTATCCCAGCCCTTCGAAAGCCTAGCCTCTCACAGGCCTTAGACAGAGGAGGCCCTGAGAACTAGCACAGATGCAGGTGCTCTGACACACTTGTGGAGGGAATGAGCAGGTGCTCGGCCGCTCTGTGGATGGACGCCTCTGTTTGGTGCTCTTCTGCGCATGCCTGTGCTGTCTGGTCTTTTGTTTTTAATGTAGACTTTGCAACAGAGGACACACAGAACTTGGAATAATGGGTCTGCAGTAGAACGGGTCCCTTTCCATACCTGGCTCCCACCCTGCCCCCAAGATGAGCACACCCTTGTAAGATTTTTTATGTGTACAGAGAGGTGTGGACACACACACACACATACACACACACACACACATGCACTCTAAGCTTGGTTCTGCTTGTTATACCCCTCCAGTCACTCCATCTGGAGACTCTTCCTCAACAGAACATATCTTGAACTCCTGTGGCTCTCCTGAAAGCCTGTGTGTCACTTCACAGTGAATCCCCTCTTGTTGGACATTAAGGGTACTTCCAGCTCTCTGCTTTAGCAGATGATATCTTGATATGCCAATCTTTACACATTCCTCCTTCTGCAAGCTGCTTTTCTTTTTTGCTCAATAATAAATGATGCTTATCTTCCCGGGTAAACAGCCCCGCCAGTCCTTTGAGAGCTGAATAGCATGCCATCGTGCTTTCTAGCCAAGGCAGATGTAACCACTCCCTCACTGGAGTCTAGACTGTTGCCAGCATTTTGTTATTACAGGCTGCTCTGCAGGGACATTCCTTCAAGCTAAGCCTTGGCACACGTCCTTAATTCTCTCCTCGGCCACGTGCCCAGAGATGGAATTTATAGGTCAAAGGGTGTATTTTTTTTTTTTCTTTTATCTTTTTTTGGTGCCACATTTTAAAATCCATTGAAGTATGTGTGTGTGTGTGTGTGTGTGTGTGTGTGTGTGTGTGTGTGTGTGTGTCTGTGTCTGTGTCTGTGTTTTGTGTTTTCTTTTGGACTAGAGGTTCCTGGAGGTCCCCTCAAAGCTTTCCTGTGGTTTTGCATAATGGCCTATGTATGCTTTCTCTCCCTCCCTCTAAAATTGCTCAGCCATCATCTGCTCCTGCCTCATGGGTGGGAGCAGACATAAGTCTTTCCCCAGCCTGGAAGCTTTTTCCCCTGAGCAAAATGTGGGAGGAGCTGTAGCTCACAGGAGTTCCTGTGTGACCTGGGCAGCCAGGGTGGAAAGCAGGGTGTGGATGTGTGTCCATAGCCACAGTTGCTCCTGCTCTGAGGTTGAGTTGGCCTGAGACCTGGGACAAACATCTCACTACTAGGAAGCATTGCCCAGACTCAAGCAGAGGAACCTGATTCAAACACCCCAAGGCAGAGTTCCAGGCCAGCCTGGTCTATAAAGGGAATTCCTGGCAAGTCAGTGCTACATAGTGAGCAAAGAAATGAACAAAAACAAAATCCAGAGCTCATTGATCAAGGCATCAGGGCAGTAAAGACTGAAGATGCTGAAGATGAGCCAACTCTTAACCAATGGGCCTGACTTGATGCCTTGGTCATTAGGAACATTACTAGGCCAGGCAGGGCCCGAGGATTAACTTGGGTGTCTCTTGTCAGTGTCACTGCCTGCCATGGGCTGGAGGTGTTGGAGCCATTGAAGAAAAAGGTTCACCTTCTCCCTGTACTCTCTGGCCTTCCAGCCTGCTTGGGTGTTCTATGCTCAAGCACAGATTCCCTTTGGCCTAAGACAGGATAAGACTGAAATGGTTAAACCAGTGACACTGTGGTAACTCCCCAGCCACCAGGTGGACAGCTGCAATGGTTCTGAGAAGCCTGAGACAGAGGAGGAGACCCCACTGACCCTGGAGGGCTGGGATGGTGTTGGGCACTGTTAAAAATCACTATTATTGTTAATTATAAATTCTCTAGGTTCTTACTCTAAGCACACCCCTCTGATGTTCATGTTCCTGCAAATAAACAAAGGCACTAGGGGGGAGAGGAGCAATGTGACTCCCTAATTAGCAGCTATTAGATCCTCCCTAGTTTCTCTGAGCAAAAGAACTATCAGATAGTCAGCCAGATTACTCTTATGCCTTGAGGAAACTACACAACAATTGCAGCTGATTGCTACAGCTTATGTAAGTATAGCCTAGTCAGGCTGTTTTAGTATAAGACTTTCGTTATTACAAATCTTGGTGAACTCTAAAGAACTCTGAAACCATTTCTTCCTAGAGACCAGGGGAGGAGTACTTCCTCTGGTGGTCTAGCAGAGGGACTGCTGTGATTGGTGGCAAGAAGGAAGGCTGTGAGTGGCCTAAACACAAACCTTCCTGGCTCTAATTGGAGCTAAAAGAGTTAGGCTGTGGTTGGTGCAAACTCAAACCATCATTTGCATGTAAGGCTTGCTGTAATTGGTGTAAATATAAACGTTTATTTGTATGTGAGGCTTATGGTGATTGGTGCAATCACAAATCATCATTTGCATGCAAGGCTTGCTGTGATTGGTACAAACTCAAACTGTTGTTTGCATGTGAGGTGTGTGATCTGTGTCCTCACCTTTCTTCAGGTTTTAGAAACAAGCTGCTCAACTCACTCGGCTCAGTGCTAAGAGAACAAAAAGTGTGTCCCACTAGGATGGTTCCTAGTGCCAAACTGTCCTGTGACCCACTCAGGGCTATTGACAAAGCTAACGCTTGCTTCTCCCCGACTCATTTTGAAGACCCTTTGTGAACAGCATCCAAAGAAGCTCTCCTGGATTCAAGGAAGAGGCTGGCAGAGGACGCACAGCTGCTTCAGCCTGAGGCAGCTGCCCTGTGGACCCTCATGCTGGATTGTTATGCTTTGACCCCATGGGTCTAAATAGTGGTTATGTCCTTGGCAATCCTGAAAGGTTTTGATCTCAAAACTCCTTTACTTTCTGAAACATCGAGGACCTCAAAGAACTCGGTGTCCATTTTCACTGTCTACATCATGACACTTGTTGCTAAAATGACACACTTAAAATTTATGACACTTTCCTTTTGTTTGAGAAAAGGTCTCATGGAGTCCAGGCTGGCCTCAAGCTGGTTAGGTAGCTAAGGCTGACCTTGAACTCTTGATCTTCCTGCCTGCAGCTCCCAAGTGCAGAGATTACAGGCATGGCTCATTATAACTGGTTTAAAGTTTTATTTTGTTTTAGGGTTGGGTTTTTTTTGTTCGTTTTGTCTTTTGTTCTTTTGCTTTGTTTTCTTTTGTTTTGCCTATGACAGGGATTCTCTGTGTGGCCCTGGCTGTCCTGGAACTCACTCTGTAGATCAGGCTGGCCTCAAACTCAGAGATCTGCCTGCCTCTGCTTCCTAAGTGCTGGGATTAAAGGCGTGTGGCACCACCTGGCAAAAGACTTTTTAAAAGTAATTTTAAATTACATTTTTAAAAAATGTATTGTGTGTGTGGGCACACATACCATGGTGTACATACTGAGATCAGGACCACCTGTGGGAGTTAGTTCTCTCCTTCAACCATGTGGGTCCCAGGATCCAAATTAGATTGTCCAGCTTGGTAGTAATCACCTTTACCTGCTGATTTGTCCTGATTGACCTTTAAAATAGACTTTATAAAAATTATTTTGGTGACAGTAGTACTTAGGTAGTCCAGGCTGGCCTTAAATTTGCAATCCTCCTGCCTCAACCTCTCAAATGCTAGGATTGCAGATGTGTCACCACACCCAGCCAACACGCATACGCCCATGCATGTACCTTTAGCTTCCAGAGCTATGAAGTCAACACATACTTTGCCTAGAAAGTTCTACTGGACATCAGAGAGAGAGAATGAGAAGGCAGGGGTTGTCTTACATTATTTAAAAGTAGTTTTGACCTCAAGAACTCAGGACCAGTTTGGGGATTCCTGGTCTGTGTCATGCCCCTGCTTCAAAATCTTCAGGAATTTTTAAATTTGCTTCCACTGGGAAGCAAATAGGTGACATGTGTGTGCTATGACCACAGTGACTGTTCCTCAGAACAACACCCAGAAGGGTTCTCAAGAAAATCAGACGCAGAACATGTGTCCCAGCGTCCCTTGTTACCACCATCAAACAACTCAAATTGGCAAATAAATGATACCATTTATGGAACAGCGGCACACGGGCATCTTGAGTATTAGCACCAGTCCTAAGTCAAAGCGAGAGGAGTAGTAAGTTGTGAAAGGTGAATCAGAACAAACTGGTTTGGTTTACTCCAAAGCAGAGACGACAGAGGTCATGCTGTTTACATGTACACACACACACACACACACACAGAGAGAGAGAGAGAGAGAGAGAGAGAGAGAGAGAGAGAGAGAGAGAGAGAGAGAGAGAGAAAGAGAGAGACAGAGAGACAGAGAGACAGAGAGACAGAGAGAGAGAGACAGAGTCAGAGACAGAGACACAGAGACACAGAGACACAGAGAGAGGCAGAGGAGCGCAGAAGCAAGCACAAAGTTCATTGCCTGCTGTGGGACCAGACTGGGAAAGAAGGGATGGACACAGGGGATTTCCACTGTACCCATGATGCTTCGTTCGTAAAGCAATGGCTTCAGTCAAGGGTGGAGTGAGCCACACCAGCCTCTGAGCCCATTTGTTACCATTTTCAGTCCTGCCAGCCGCCTGCCAGCTGCCTGCGCAGTATCCATCTCTTTTCTTTCTTAGTCGCTTATGGAAAGTAGCAGTCCCCCCAGAGGAAGCCAGACAGGTCCAGCTGCCATCGTAGAGTGGTGACACTACCAGCAACTTTTGGCCAATGAGGCAAATGTAAGGTATGAAGCACCCTTCTCATGCACACAGGGTGACAGTGGCACCAGGGGGACACTCTGTAGGACTAGACAGTTGGAGCCACCATCCTGCGAAAGAGAAGTGAGGCCTGGGTCATAGATGACATCATGGGGCCCTGTGCTAGCCTGGACCTCAGACTCTCCTCTTGAAGTCAGTGTGGCCCAGCTGGTATCTACTCAGCCATGAATTCTTCAGCACCCTCAACAATGGCCAAGCCGGACTGTCACCTTCCAAGCATATCCTGAGTATGTGGTTGCTCACTGAAGATGCAAATGTCCACGTGCTCCACGCCACTTCTTTCCCCTTAGCCTTCTGAGGAGGAAGCCAGTCCCAGGCACAGCAGAGCTAGAACAGGGACCAAGCACACAAGCCAGTCATCCTGGAAGCATCTGGATTTGCCTGTGTGTGAACAGGCACAGCTAGATTTTTTTTGGATGCGTACAGGCCTCTGGTTTACTTCAAGCCAGTTTGAACTGGATTCTTGTTGCTTGTATGCAGGGGAGTCCAGCTGACAGGGGAGCAGGAGCAGAGTGGCCTTTGTGTCTCTAGAACAGAGGTTCTCAACCTTCCTAATGCTGCGCTGTGGTGACACTCCTACCATAAAATTATTTCATTGCTACTTCATAACTGTAATGTTGCTATAGTTATGGATAATAATGTAAATATCTGCTATGCGGAACAGCTGATGTATGACCCCAGTGAAAGAATCATTGGACCCCCAAAGGGGTTGAGACCCACAGGTTGAGAACCTGTGCTCTAGCACAAACCTGGCATAGGGCGGTTTGGCCTAGAAACCTGCCACCCAGTTCTCCTGTATTTTAAGAGAGATAAGAAACCACAAATTGATGAAGGAAACAGATTTATGTGCAGCTTGGCCAAATGGCGAGTGTCTAAGCTCCTCACCATTCCAGTCCCTGTGCCTGTGGCTAGATGACAGTTGTGAAAGTCATGAGTCAAGGCTGGAGCAGGGGTCAGCTCACCTGACAGACACCAGGTTGCCTCTTGCTCTATTATAGGGAGAGTCTTTTATTCAAGTCTAGGGTGAGGAAAGTGGAGGTCTTGAAGATTCTCCATTTGGAAGGAGAAAAGAACTTTGGGGTTTGAAGAATTCTCTACCAAGTCTAGGCCTGGCAGGGATTTTAGACAGAAGCCCCCTTCCTTTGATTTAAGTCCACTCAGTGTGAAGGGTGGGGGTGGGAGGAGAGGGAGAGCTGGAGGGAGGGCCCAGCAGGGTGCAGGGTCTGACCAGCTCCCTCCCCAGGTGGGGAGTGGGCTACAGCCCAGGGTCACAGTCCCTGGGCTTTGGAGCCTTCCACTGTTGCCTTTTTAAAAAGTTAAAAATCTTCCTCTCGGTACCAAATAATGACATTTCAGCATTTAGCCTTGAAAACTCTGAACCTTTCTTCTCGCTCCTGAAGAATCCGCACCAAGATAAGAAAGAAAGGGAAGGAAAAAAAATCCCCTCTTTGCTACAGCTGCAAAAGCAGCCACACTCAGTCACAAAAATGGGTTCTGATCAAGTGGGGAAATATATATATATATATATATATATATATATATATATATATATATCCCTTCAGTGTCAAAGCCTGAAGCCCGTTCTAGTTTCTGCTGCCGTAGCTACATCTTCCTGGAAGGATGATTTTGCACAGAGCCTTTAAGATGCCTTCGGTCGCGTCCTCCGAAGCGTGTGATTGTTGAGACATCTCGTATGATCATTTCTTGCCCTGCTAATAACATCTAATTTGGCGTCTGCTGTTTTCTGAAATCTCTTTGTCAAGTCTTAAGAGGATCACTGCCATTTGCACGGATGGAAATAATTAGCAAATGCTGAGATATTGTTAGGGGCCTTATCAGAGCCAAGACTCCTAGGGTCTAACCTCATTTAAATCAGCGCCTTCCTGCTTCTCCCTCCTGCCCCACCCACCCCTTGTTCGCCTTCAAACCTGCCTCAGTGTCCACCCCTCTTCAGCTGGGGCTGGGGATCACTTTCATCTCCCTCTCTTTCACATCCGCTAGGCTCTTCTAGGTTCAGGTGCTGAGAGCCCAACTCAGAAGTGGCTTGTGCTAAAACCCAGCTGCGCTGGTTCTTGTGCCTGCGCATCCCAGCTGGTCCCTGCCAGGTCACAGGTGGATCCAGGTGTTCGGAGGCTGAGTGGTGCCTGTGTGCCACCTGTGCCCAGCCCTGGCCTGGCTCTGCTGTACTGCTAGATAGCTTCCTCCTCCAAAAAGTAAAATTATTCAGCAAACACTTTACATTCTGTAGAATCCCAGAAGCACTTTGGCTGGAGACTTTGGCTGGGCCCAAGGGATATACCCATCATTCCTTAGGGAGGAGTGATCAAGGGAGGCCGTGGCTCTGTAGTTTGGTTGGTAGAGAGTTCAACTGGCATGCACAGTTACCACTACCTCCCACTGGCAGAGTTCCTTGGGGAAGTCAGAGCAAGGGTTCCATTATGGCCAGTCTTCCATAATATAAGCCAGCTCTGCCGTGTAAAGGAGGCTGGAGTGTAGATTTAGGAGTAAGGAACAAACACTGTTAAAGGCTACTAGGATTGTTAGTTGGGCTATGCCTGCCTTCCCTAAACTTTTGCTGGAACCGTGCATTGAGTGTTTTCTGTGAATGGTTAAGAACATTGAACAGGTCTCCCCACCCACCCCCTACCCCTCTTTGGCTTCTGCTTTGAGCAGAAGAATGTCAGGCAGCTGCATCTCTTAGGCAGCCTGGGGCTTTGAGTCCTGTGCAGAAGCCTGAAGGAGTCACTCTGTGACCACAACCACTGATGACTGCTAAGTACAAAGTTAGTCCTTCAGACAATTTGAACCAGGTTTTCTGGGTACCACCAGCCTCCGGTGAACTGAGAAGAATCTACAGCCATTTTTTTTTTTTTTTTTTTTTTTTTTTTTTTTTTTTTGCCCAGACCAGAGGGACCATTATTCCCTGGTGGCCAGCATGAAGGACCATGCCCTGGTTGGTTGGTGCAGGGAGCCCTTGCCACACCTTCTTCTGGCTACGGATTACGAGCCACAGTTGTCCTCACAACGAGAACACAGGAGCAAGGGCTGCCGGAAGCAAAGGCACCAGGCAGTTGGCAGAGGGCAGAGAGCCAAGGCTGATGGGAAACTGAGAAACTGTCTTTCTGGTCACTGGGAAACTTCCGTACCAGGGCACCACCCACCTCAAGAACCAAAGGTCTTTAGAATCAAGAGCACTGCTAGGACCTGGGAGTCCGGATGCCCTTTGCCTGAGCGCAACCTTTGCCTGAGAGCTGTTGCTGTAGCAGCTGTGGGAGCTGAAGGTCCCAGTCCCTGAGGCTCACCCAGAAGCCGTAGCTCCTAGCAGGTGACATTTGGTGACACTGTGGGATGCTGCTTAGAGCTGAGGGTGAGTGCTGGGACTTGTAGAGCACTGCAGTGAACCTCCAGCCTCAGGGCCTGGAGCCCCAACCCTCTGCCTGCTGAGGCTGAAGCCATATGTCTTGTAGTCTTTCCAAACTCTGGAGTCTGTCTGTCCCTGAGCCTTCGTCACCACAGCCCCCAAGTCTGCCCAATACCAGAAACTGCTTTCTTCGTAGTCATGACATCCTTTTGAGATGCTCATTGGCTGGACTGCTGGGGGCCGTGCCTCTGAAGCCTGGGTGGGCAGGGTGGGCATGGCTCTCCCTTGTGCACGTGGTACTTGGCAGCAGCTGTCTGCAACGCCTGAGAAGCCTGTGAGGTGTCACCCTAGTACTGCAAGGTGACATTTAAAGCTTACACATGTGCAGAGAGTCTACAGGACATCCCTCAGAACAGAGGACCTGAGGATAGAATACCCCAGTCTGGGGGTGTCACATTCTGTGACTTTGCTTTGAGGGTGTAATGGTTTGTATATGTTTGGCCCAGGAAGTGGCACTATTAGGTGTGGTCCTGTTGGAGTTGGTGTGCTGCTGTGGGTGTGGGCTTTAAGATCCTCACTCTAGCTGCCTGGAAGCCAGTATTCTGCTAGCAGCCTTCAGATGAAGACATAGAACTCTCAGCTCCTCCTGCACTATGCCTGCCTGGATGCTGCCATGTCCCACCTTGATGATAATGGACTGAACCTCTGAACCTGTAAGTCAACTGCAATAAATGTTGTCCTTATAAGAATTGACATGGTCATGGTGTCTGTTCACAGCAGTAAAACCCTAACCAAGGCAGAGAGGGGATGCAGAAAATCAGAATATGGTGGGAGGGGATTGTTGAAACTCTGAATACTGATTATTTTTCAAAGCATTTTTCAGACCTACAACATATCCTATTAATAAGGACCAGGGCCTACAACACAAATAAGGACCGGGGTTAGTGTACTGGCTAGTTTTGTGTCAACTTAACACAGTTGGAGTTATCACAGAGAAAGGAGCTTTAGTTGGGGAAATGCCTCCATGAGATCCAGCTGTGGGGCATTTTCT
>NC_034591.1:105901065-105904811 GCF_900095145.1 Mus pahari | reverse complement strand
TAAAGAACATCCCTCCATGGCCTCTGCATCAGCTCCTGCTTTCTGACCTGCTTGAGTTCCAGTCCTGACTTCCTTGGTGATGAACAGCAGTATGGAAGTGTAAGCTGAATAAACCCTTTCCTCCTCAACTTGCTTCTTGGTCATGATGTTTGTGCAGGAATAGAAACCCTGACTAAGACAGTTAGCCTTTGAAATCAGTGAAGAAAAAAGCACAGGAAACTTCCAGAAGGCCCCTTTGCAGTGGTGGCCCATGAACTATCACCCTAACTGTCTGGGTCCCAGTCTGAGGAACCTATCTATGGAGTGTAGGCTTGCATCTCTGTGGTTGGAGACCCGTCTCTGTGGGTCTGTCCCAGACAGAGGGAAATGATTCTGTGTCACAAGGCCACCTCAGAAGATCTGACTGCAGTAGCCCGGCACATGCCACACAACAGGCTGCAGTATGCCAGTGAGATGAGAAACCAACCGCTAGGCCACTCAGGCAGCCAGCCCAGGCCCTAGCCTCAGGCTCAGTCACACAGCATCCCCTTCATCTCCTGGGATGCCTTCTATCTTCCCTCAGTCTCAGGTCTCCACGGTCTGCCATTCCTTTTTCTCCTCTGCTTTCTGGAAGTCCTCAGCTACCTTCAGAGCAGATGCCGAAGCGCCTCTTGTAATGACCACCAGAGGGCAGCAAAGGATGCGCACCAGACTGGAAAAATAAGCCCACAGCCCTGAAGGTGTGTGTGTGTGTGTGTGTGTGTGTGTGTGTGTGTGTGTGTGTGTGTGTGTGTGTGTGTGTGTGTGAAGGGTGTCTGCACCAACCACAAACCAGTCCTTCCTGTACATAACGGACTTTACGTTATCCACATGGAAACGAGGAACTACTTTGCCACAATCATAGCAGTCCCTCATGCAAATGAGTAACCATATTTGCACCAATCACATTTTTTGGATGGAAATGGCTGCTAGAGTTCCCCCAGGCTTATGATAGTAAAAAGCTCTCACACGCAGGGGTTTCAAACAGTGGCCAAAGCCTCCAGGAGCTGCAGTGCTCTGGCAGCAAACAGCTGCAGTTGGCCTGGAGATTTCCTCCACGGAGAGTCGAAAGCAGTAGGTGCTGGCATAAGCGGCAGTCAGGCTGGCTGCTTGGCTGACGACGGTCTTTGCCCAAGGCAGGCTCTTCAGAAAGACAAGGCGTGCACAGCATGTGACTGGCAGCCTGGTGTGTTGGCTAAGATTAGGTTCAAGTGTGAGGGAAGAGCCCAATGTGGTTAAACAAGATAGCCATTTATCTTGCTCATTCCAAAAGCCATTCGAAAGCTGGATTCCAAGGCCACGCAGACACATTGCCGCGTCAGGGATATCAGCCCCTGTGTCTTGTTGAATGAGAGGCTTCTGGTCTCCAAGTTAACCTACGGTTCAAGATGGCTACCATTACTACAGCCACTGCAAAACAGAAGCAACTCCCCCAACCCCCCAGAGCTGGAAAGAGCCCAGTCCCTCTCTTTGAGAATGTGGCTTGTCCATTCCATCCCCCTGACCAGAACTTGGCTACTGGACCTCACTCAGAGGAGGCCAGAAAGCACAGGCTTCGATAGGCTTCAGTTAGGAACAGATATGTATCCAGCCCCCCTCTCCTAAAAACAAAACAAAACAAACAAACAACAACAACAACAACAAACAGGGCTTCTATTACAGTAGGGGGAAGAAAATAAGATCTAAGACCCTATCTGGGAGGATAACTCTTAGTCCCTGCAGAAGACTGATTAAAACTAATTTAACTACGAATTCCAGAAACTGCTCTCGGGTAAGTCCCCCTAGGCCAATTCATAAGGATTTGGACTTGAACTATTTGTTCATTGTGGCAACACCAAGTCTATCCAGAGGTCTTGCTGGTCATGAGCAAGCACCCATAAATGTGGGCTCCTACAGAGGAGCCCTTCCCCCACTGCCTGGAATGACTGCAGTGGGGTGTGAATAGCTGCAGAGCTTTCAAGATGCAAAGATGACATGGTAACAGCCTCCCTCCCAGCAAGCACCAGACACTGGACACAGGCTCTCTCCAGCTCACCCAGCTCCTGCCCCGTGTGACTCAAAGTCAGAGGGAGGAGGTCACCCTTCTACTACACATCTCAACCTGCAAGAAGTTTACAGCTCGCTTTGTTTTGCTTTCCCGTGTGTGAATAGTGTTTGTATTTATTTTAAAAACAAAGAACAGAGAGCTGGAGAGATGGCTCAGTGGTTTAGAGCAGACGACTCTTATAGAGGGCTGATGCCTGCCTTAGTTAGGGTTTCTGTAGCTGTGATGGAACACCATGACCCCAAGCAACTTGGGAAGGAAGGAAAGGTTTTATTTTTATTATACTGTCATATCACAGGTTTTTTTTTTTCGTTTTTTTGTCCATTTATTTAGAAAAAAATTAACATGAGCAAATGAGATACCTCAGTGTTACAACAGAGTATAGAAATGTCTAGCAATAATCAAATAATTTGATCTTTAAATACAAAATAACCACATGAACACCTAATATACAGGTTTCATCTGAATACATATTTATTAGATAAATATTAGAGGTCACATCATCTAACTGCATACAGCTTTGCAAGACTAGAAATCACAATTAGNTTTTTTTTTTTCTGACCAGTCAAAAGTATGAAATGATTGCAGTGTACATACAATGTACAAAGACAAGGGCGGGTTCTGTGGATGTCACTTCAGGCTGCACGTGTGGGTGTGGATGTGTGTACGTGTGAATCACCTGTGATCATGATATCAAAAACTTATTCAAAGTCATATCACAGTTTATTATCCAAGGGAGTCAGGACAGGAACTGAAACAGGTCAAGAAGCTGGAGGCAGGAGCTGAGGTCATGGAGGAGTGCTACTTACTGGCTTACTTCTCATAGCTTGCTCAGCCTGCTTTTTTATGGAACCCAGGACCACCATCCTAGGAGTGTCTCTTCCTACATCAATCATAATTAAAAAACAAAAACAGTCTTCAATCTGTGGTTCTCAACCTGTGGGTCGTGACCCCTTTGGGGTCAAATGACCCTTTCATGGAAGTCACTTAAGACCATTAGAAGACACAGATATTTATATCATGATTCATAAGAGCAAAATACAGTTATGAAGTAGCAACCAAAATAATTTTATGGTTGGAGGGCACCATGACCTGAGGAACTGTATTACGCATTAGGAAGGTTGAGCTGACATTACAGAGGCATCTTCTCATTAGAAGTTCCCTCCTCTCCGATGGCTTTAGCTTAAGGTCAAGTTGACATAAAACTAACCACCACAACTGAGTTCTTTTTCTAGAACCCATTTTGGGCTGCTCATAATGCTCTGTTAACTCCAGAGGATCCAATGCCTTCTTCTGGTCCCCGTGGACACCCACACACACCCACACACCCACACATAGCATACACCCAAACAGGCATACACACAGTCACATAAATAAAAATAAATCTTTTTTTAAGTTGGCATCTGCCTCAGCTCTGTGGTGGCTCCCCTCCCTGCACTCCTAACAGCTTGCCCAGTGACAGCTCTGACAAGCCAAGTTTGCTACTGTGATGTCACAGCCTACTCCCAACTATACACACATGCACAAGCACACACACATGCACACATGCTTATGCGTGCATGTATCCACACTCTCACACATAAATGCACACTTATGCACACACACACACATATGCACACACCCACTCTCTCATACATATGCACACACTTATGCACACATGTACACACACACACACAGACACACA
>NC_034591.1:105872866-105900985 GCF_900095145.1 Mus pahari | reverse complement strand
ACACACACACAGCAAAGACGAAGACGTGAGTCCAGCTCTGGACTTGCCTGCCCAGCCCTCCTTAGTGGATCCAACAGCTGCTGTCATTTCAGTGCGAGCAAGCTATCTGTACCCGAGGACCAGGCTCCCATGTAAGCATGGCACAAGTCCAAGTGTGCCACTTGGGAGAAGTTCCTAGAGATTCCAGCAGTTTTGTGGTCTGTCCCATCACCACCCATGCCAGGTCATGTGCCTGTCAATGTCCTTCTGGGCCTGGATCCCAGTGGGTCTATGAGGGCCCTACCATGTGACAAGATGTCAGGGGCCATGCCCTTGCACCCTCCTGGCCTGAGGGCCAGCCACTGGGGCAGGCAGATACCCAGCTGATACCTACCTTTTGGCTCTGTCACTTGGTTAGACTGTAACCTTAGCAGATCTCCTGCTTAGAGGTCACCAACCACATTGAGTCCCTTTCCATTCCATGCCCTACAATTCCAGCCCTTTTTTATTTTTATGTGCATGGGTGTTTTGTCTGCAAGGAGTCTGCATACCACATATGTGTCTGGTGTCTGAAGATGTCAGAATAGGGCAGATCTCCTGGGATAGGCATTATAGATGGTTTTGAGTCACCACGTAGGTGCTGGTCCTCTGCAGGAGCAACCAGTGCTCTTAACTGCTGAACCATCGCTCCACCCCACTCCCTGAAACTAGTACCCCTAACCACTGAGCCACCACTCCAGCCCTCCCCCGGCAACCAGTGCTCCTAACCACCGAGCCACCGCTCCAGCCCAGTTCCAGCACTTCGTTTCTGTCAGCAACCCTGCAGTGTCCCGCACTGTCTCAGAGACTAGAACGGGTCTCTCTGGCAGGCGATTGGTAGCACACAGGGTCGGATGGGTCTCTTTGCCCCTACTTTACAGATGATGTAACTGGAGAGGGGTGGTCCGAGGTGATAGCTTAAGGAGCTGAGGTTGGTAGGGCCCACAGGCTCCACTATACTGCACTAAACACGGCAGGGAGACCTCAGCTCCACAGAACTCCCTTCTCTCTACATTGGTCCCTCCCCTCCAACCGGTGACAGTGACCTGCCCGTCTCCCTGCCCTGGCAGCCAGTTCTGGGGTCACCCCTTCTGGGGGTGCCCCCTACCCACTTGTACAGCCCTGCTGCTGAGAGGCACCGGCCCACACCTACTACTCCTTTTGCTTTTATTAAAAAATAGATCAAGAAAATATATACACTGCAGCCTTGTGGCCAAGAGGCCGGGAGCTATGGAGGAAGGACAAGGAGCTGTGCAGGCAGGACCCCAGCAGGAACAGAGTGCTGGGAAGGAGGACGGGGGTGGGGTGGGGGGAGAGACCAGGAAGAGGCTGGGGGCGCAGGCACACCTGCCCAGGGTATCCACACGAGTTCACACCTGTCTTCACAGGCCTCCCCAAGGCTTAGGTGCCCACTCAAGCATTGATGGCTTTCCAGCGCTCGCTGTCCGTGCTGTTGATGCTGCCTGTGTGGCAGGGCATGGAGGCAATGTCATCTAAGTAGGCCACCCCAGCGGAGTCAAACTGGGTGCTAGAGTAGTTGGCGGCGGAGGCGCCCGCAGGTCCTGCAGACTCTATGCCCTCGCGCCGGGCCACAGCGTAGGGTTGAGGCAGGTGCATGTCTGGCTCTTCAGCCTCATCCACTTGGCATTTGTAAGAGAAAAGGATCTTGGGCTCGGAGCTGGTGAGAGTGCACAGAGAAGCTGTCAGGGGGAGCGGAGCCAGACAGAAGCCTAGCTCATCTGAGAAACCCAGGTCCCTGAAGGAACCCCTGACCCACCAAGGTTTGCTTTGAAACTGGTCCCACCTACTCCTGAGGGCTGGGGCAAGAGTTTCTACACCTCAGTACCCATGGGTGTGTCAGCCCCTCGTGGGAGACAGTAATTAAACCCTGGCCTTCACCAACCCTGGCCAAGTGTGTCCCTCATGCCTGCAGCATATGACTTCCACTACTCCTGAACCTGGTCACTGTCTTCAGGATAGCTAGAAGAAGCTTGGCAGAGCAGCAGCCTGTGCAGATGGAGCAGGCAAAAGCCTAATACAGCCTCTCCTAGGCTTCCCGAGACAGCCCATGTCTAGCGCCCAGCCCTGACAGGACAGCAAACCCCTGCCTGCACTCCACCAGATCGCACTGCAGCTAGTCCTGTCCCTGCATCCTAGCCTCGGGCATTCCCTACCTGCACCTAAGCACCAGCTCACTGTGGTCCTGTCCCTGCATCCTAGCCTCGGGCATTCCCTACCTGCACCTATGCACCAGCTCACTGTGGTCCCTCAGGGTCCCTTCCAGGCACACACTCATGCCTGCTTTGTTCCCCTGCTGTCTGTACAACTGGGTCTGTACAGTAGCTCACAGTAGGTGCTTGCTGACACACTGGATAAGGGAACAGCACTGCTGAACCGCAGCTGTCTCTGGGGTGTGCACCTGTCTGTGCTCACTGTGCACACAGACAGCATCTACACAGATGCACTCATGTGCCGCTCTGTGCCCTCTGCACACCCACCCCCACTGCCTCGCACACACAGAAGGTGCAGGTGCCGCCACATTAGCGTGCAGAGGCTTGGCCATCACTCACCCAAAGAAGCCACGGAGGAAGGCCACATAGATGAGCGGTGCAAAGAAGCTGAAGTACAGGAAGGTGGTGGCATCCACACAGCTGTAGTAGGAGCAGGTCAGCACGGCCAGGGGTCCTGCCCTAACCCCAAGCCTTATCCAAAGGAATGAGGACCCCTCTGCCACAGTGGTGGCCACTGTATCCCATGCCCACCCCACCCCCATGGTGGGCACCCTCTTACCAGAGCCCCGCAATGATGTTAGCGCAGAGCAGAGCACTCCCCAAACCCTGCAGCAGGTTGAGTGTGGCCAGGATGCCTGCATACACGTAGAAACTCCTCCGTGCTGGGGGGCAAGGGTCATGGGTTCTGAACCACCCTACCCTCCAGGCCCATGTATAAACCTTGGGGTTTTGTCCCTTCCCAGGGCTCCCCAGCTGCAGGCTGGGAGCAGGCCAGTGCCCTCATGCCCCCACCCCAGCAGGTACTCACAGGGCAGGGACACACGCTCCTTCAGCGGGGTCTTGGGGAGAATTACCACCAGTGAGTAGACCTGCAGAGATAGGGGTGACAGGGAGGCCGGGCCAGGCCAGGCTACTTCACCTGCCCCCAGGGAGCACGCCAGACCTCACCAGGAAGAAGAAGCAAGAGCTGACAAGCCAGAACTGCCGGCCACCATGGCCATAGATGTTGAAATCCTCAGCTGAAAGATGGGAATCGGGGTACAGGATCTCCAGGGTCCCCTGTAGTAGGCGAGGAGTTCAGGTCAGTCCTACCACTGAAGCCTCTCTTGGCTTTCCCTTGCACAGCTCAGGGCTCTCCGGCATACCAGGCCCTACCCCTGTCTATGCCTTGGCCATGTCTACCCACCTAACTCCAGGGGCAGCTCAGACCCTTGCTGAGTCCTTTGTGGGCAAAGCCTAAGGACAACCCTATCCAGCCTTAAAACAACAACACGCCATAGCACATCCTCTCGGGCTGCCTGTCCAGCACCAGCTCTCATACATTTCTTAGCCTTCTCGAGCTTCACCTATAGTCTGTTTCTAGAGGAAGTTGACCCTGCCTAGTCCATGTGACTCCTTGGGAACACATAGTTTAGAAACGTGGCCCTCGACCCTACCACCACCACATACCTGGGTGACTGAGTAGGCCAGAGACAGTACTGTGGTGATAGCCAACACCCGCTTGATGCTAGACTTGCTCTCTAGGTGACCTGTAAGGTACAGGGCTGAGTCAGCCCCTTCTTCTAGGGGCCATCTCTGGGTCACTGCAAGAAGGGTAGGGAGAGCAGGCCCGGGTCCAAAGACACATACCAAAGGCAAGGCCCAGGATGATCACACTCAACTCAATGGCCAGCAGGAAGAAGCGGGTGATCTCCCACAGGATCTGGGGTAGAGAGGCACAGGGTCAACTAAGGGTGGGCTCCACCCAGCTAGACGTCCCTGAGGCTCTCCAACAGGATGAGGATACAGAGGGCACATCGTAACCTCCACCAGACTGGCCTCCCCCACACACCTTGTCAGCAACTGTCGCAGCATCAGAGGCGCTGACTGTCATAGAAACCACAGCCCTGGCAATGCCTACCAGGGCTACCACAAACACCTGCAGGGCAAGAGAAGGACAGAGTGCCATGTCAGGGCCAAAAGGGCTTTGCTTCCGCAGGGTCCACTCAAGAGTGGGAGGTTTTAACTAGATGAGGAAGGGGACTCCACTGTCACCTGCCCAAGGGCCTGACAGTGGCCTGTGGTTAGAGAACCAGGCAGCTGGGGGCCTATCCCTGCTGCTTCCCCACTCTATGACTTAGGAAAGCCAGCCTCTGCCCGTTCCCACCATCTCAGCGGCCACCAGCCACACTAGCCTGTCAGTACCTTGAGGCCATGTCCCCAGCCCCCAGTGCTCCCCAGGTCATGTCTTCCTGCATGCCCACCAACCATTAGTGAGAAGCTCAGAATCTGACCACAGAAGGGACCAGGGAGCCACTCAGCTCTTGGAATGTCATCTGAGCGTCTCAGTGTGAGGGCATTCCAGTCAGGCTCCTCTCCTTGCAGAAGAAGAGCCCGGCTGGAATGGTCACCCTTAGGGCCTCTGCCTCATATACAGCCTTCTCCATATCCCAAAAGCAGCATGCATAGGGCCCACCAAAGGCTGAGACCACAGGTCCTCCCCTCAGGTGAGCCTACTGCAGAGACATTACCTAAATGGAGGAACGGTAGACTGAATGTAGCTACTGTATACATTTTTCCTCACCCAGCGTTCCCAGTTTCCCATAGGAATTGCCTGCCTCCCTCAGCCAGCATGGTCTACCAACCTGCCCCAACCTTCCCTTTCCTTGCTAGCCTGTTACTGGCTCAGGCATGAATGTGGGATCCTAGGTGGGCCAATCCAAGGATAGGTTAGGGTTCCCCTAGCAGCCAGGAAAGAGGGGCTCCCTGGTGCAGCTGGAAAAGCCAGGTGAGTTCCCATCTGTTCTGGGCATCATCTCTACAGGGAAAACCAAACGCAGTGGAGGGCAAGAGGATGAGCCCTCGACGAGCCCCCGATCCAGCTGTAGGGAAGGCACGCTCACTATGGAAGCATGTCATTCATTTCCCTTGTATGCTTAAAGCAGAGATGAGCTTTCTGTCACTGATGGGGGGGGAACTCACCAGGATGTAGAAGGTGATAAAAATGGGGCTGGAGGTGACACGGATCTTGGCCCGAGCTAAGGGAAGCTTCCAGAGCAGGAAGATGAAGAAGAGCACATTGGGAATGAGCAGCAGGAGGTCCCAGTACCGGACCCTGCAGGGGGCACAGACGCTGGCTCACTGCTGAGGTAGGGACACATTCCCCAGCCCATAACACCCTGAGAGCCCACCCACAGCCCTCCCTCAGTGAGGCCAGGAACCCTACCTGGAGGAGCCGATATCCTCGTACAGCAGCAGCAGGCACTGGTGGGGCTCACTGATATTGGATGCTGGGGGCGGTGGCCACGCTGTGCTTCCATTGGCCTCCTGCAGGCTGGCCATTCCACCGGCAGTGGCCCTGAAGACAAGCCCATGTGGTTAGGGCACAGGGCCCTGGCCCTCTTCCCTCTGTCTAAGGTTACCAGGGAAAACCAAAATGGCAGTGCAGAGTGCAGGCCGTACTAGGGCTCACTGAGCGGGATGCTGGGAGAAGGGGGTTCTTAGCTCCACACAGGGCCTGCTCCCTCCTCTCAGGCTCTACCTTAAGCCTCTGCCCCCGAGAGCCACACAAGCCACCTCCAGTTACTGAGCATCATGTGCCAGAGAGCAATGACGGGCACCATCCAAATTGTTCTCCCAGTCTCCAGAGGTAAAGGAGCTCAGAGCATGGTCCCCACCCTGTTTCTGCCACTTGGCCTCCTGGTGCTTCAGTGTCCCCTCCGAAATGGCACTGAGACCAGTATTCTCTTGGTGAGGCCAAGGTGATGGAGAATGCCCCAGCAGGACTGTATTGGGAAGGCTAAGTGATATGCTCCCAATTCCACCTTGCGAAACCCACCCGCCATCTGACCTGAGGCCATACACCCACTGAGGTTCTCAAAGGAGCCCAGGGCCCTCTCTGCTGCACTGGAAAAGCAGTTGTAGGTGGAGGGGACACCTGAAGCACACAGAGGTCTCTAGGCACAAAGAGGGCCAAAGGGTTCATCTGAGAAGGTCAGGCTCCCAGAGAAGCTGGAGGCCAGAGTAGCCCAGAGGCCAGTGTCTTTGTGGCAATCTGGGGAGGAAAGTCTGACATTCAGCCTAGAGGACCAGAGAGCTCATGATCTGGGGTCCCAGGAATGTTTTGGAGGGAGAAAACTAACGGTGGCCAGAAAACCCTAGATGAGGAACCTTGGTGAGAGGACTGTGTAGGGATGGTAGTGGGGCTCCTGCAGGACAACCTGAGCCTCGGGACTCACAGGTGACAGTATTCTGGTCAGTGATCTGAACGGAATCGCCTCTATCCAAAACAGCCAGTGGCCAGGCAAAGGTAGTGCATAGGTGAAGCAGTGTCAGCCGTTGACCACAAGATGGCAGTAGAAAGAATGAGCCTGAAATGCAGTAAAATGAATGGGCCTCCCAAATGGGATGTGGGTGGCTCCAGACGCAACAGAGCCATTCATGTGACCCAGACAGAACCAGGCTGGGATTGACTCTGTAGATGGGGTGGCACACGTCGTCCCAGACACTCCACTAGACGTGGGTGCTCGAGCTTGTAGACTGACAGGAACAATTAAGGTGGCTTGGTGACCTGTCTGTGGCAGGAGTGGCAAAGAGCTTGGTGCCCCCTGTTCAGCGTCAGCGGTAACTCACAAGGAGCACTGTGGTCCACTAACTCTAAGCAGCAGCAGGAAGAGGCAGGGCTTGGGGGGACTCGGGGACATTCTGGGTTTGCCAGGGTCATTACACTCTAGTGCTGTCTCTGCTGAAAGGGACAGGAAACCTCTAAGCAGGCAGCCAAGACCCTGTCCCGCCTTCTCTGATTTGTTACACCTGCAGCATTCTGATGGGGCGAGGAGGAAGTGTGCCCCTGGTTCCTAGTGGGGCATTTCCACTTTTTCCTGACAAGGGCAAAGGTGAAGGGAGCAACCGTCCTTCACCCATGCACCCTCTGCTTGCCCAGCAGATGTGACCAGCAACGTACTGGGCTGCTCAGGTGTGGGAGGGACAGGGCAGGCAGGGCCTACCCTCCTAATGTTTTCCTCCCAAGGATGGGAGCAGGAGGAGACACAAACCTTTG
This sequence comes from Mus pahari, assembly GCF_900095145.1. Lineage (NCBI taxonomy): Eukaryota > Metazoa > Chordata > Mammalia > Rodentia > Muridae > Mus > Mus pahari. The sequence continues at coordinate 105,893,698 of NC_034591.1, read as the reverse complement.
TACTTAAAAAGCCAAGTTCTGCTAGGGATAAGCACTGAGAAGAAAGTGGAATGGTTCACTATGACAGGAATAGAGCACAGACAAGTCTCCAGGACCCACATGTCTTACCAGCAGAACCCTGGATTTCAGTCTGCTTTCTCCAGCTTCCCCTGAAGGAGGGACTGGCCACGAGGACACCAGCAGAGTGCAACTCGCCAGTTTCAGGTCGTGCCCTTCTTCCTTCCCGTGAGCAGGAATACTGATGTGCCGATAAGAACAAGAGCAGCCATGTTAGACCATGAGGTAGAAGACCACGCATGCCCAAGGCTGCTTCCACAGACAAACGAGACAGCAGGGTCTTCTATCTAGTTATCACGGCTTTGCATCACAGTTAAGGCTGAATTCCAGGGAACATAGGAAGGTTGATATGGGTTGGTGTTCTCATGCCTGGGGAGTCAGCCTTGGAAAGCTCTGGATAAAGAGCATTCCTCAGAGCACATACAAAAGTTCTGAGGTAGAAACAGACTTGGCCAAAGACAAAAAAGACTAAGGCCAGGGTGGCTGGAAAGAGAAACACGGTTGGTAAGGCTGGGTCAGATGGGGTGGCACGCCTAGAACATGATTTCACTCTCAGTACTGAGAAGGCTCTTTCCAAAGACCCCATGTCACGTGGGTGGGGTCCCTTAGGCCACTGCAGAGAATGGACAGGTTTAGGTGAGACAGGAAGGAGGGACAGCAGCAGGATGGAGAAGGTGGGATAGGGCCAGGCAGCCAAAGGGCCCACTTTCCCGAGGGCGCTCCGCACTTCTGCTCTGTCCGAAGACTTAGATGGGATTAGCTCCATACAGCACAAGTGTCAGGAAATTCGAGCATATCCAAATCCGTCCAACCAGAAAGTTCCAGCACCCTGCTGAGGTCAACAGGCCAAGTGTGACTCTGGGCTGGGGCCCTGGAGAGAAAACTCACAAAGGGCAAAGCCACAAGGTGGATGCAGAGAAACACTGACCTCCTGGTAACCCCTGGATTCTGCCACACATGACACCCATCCTCCAGGTCCCCTTCACTTCCAGGGTGTTTTGATTTTGACTTCTCAATTTTCCAAATATATCAGATGTTTACTTATTTTTGCATTGCTGGATACTGGATCTATGCTAGGCAAGCACTGGACACTGACTTACATCCTCAATTTTGAGACAGGCTCTCCCTATGCTGCCCATGTTGCCCAGCCTTGAACCTGTGATTCTCCTGTCCCAGCTTCCTAATAGCTAGGGTGACAACAGACTTGTGTCCCCAGGCCTGGTTCCCATTTCCTGTAGGTTATGGAATTGGCAAGCCAGACTAGGATGGCATTCCTGGCCCTGCCTCCTGCTTGCTGTGACCTTTGATGAGTGAGTCACTTCCCTTCTGAGAGTCACAGGGACAATCACAGCTACCTAGCAAGATTCTATGACAGTCAAAAAAAGGCAAGCTGTGAAAATGTCTACCAAAGGTCTGGAGAGATGGCTCAGTGGTCCTGAGTTCAATTCCCAGAAACCACAAGGTGGCTCACGACCATCTGTAATGAGATCTGATGCCCTCTTCTGACATTCAGGTGAACATGCAGTCAGAACACCCACATACATGAGAGAGAGAGAGAGAGAAACAGACAGACAGACAGACAGAGAATGTCTACAGAAGCCACACAGGCAACAGGTTGACATGATGAATACAGGGTGAGGGTAGAGGTCCGCCCTTGGACTCAGGAATGGGGGACCAGAGGTGTGAGCTGCCACCTGTGACACTTCCCTGTAGGATTGGGAACTCAGCCCTAGGAGTCACAATGTTCACAGATGTGTCGGAGCCCGACATCATGGCCAGTTCTACACCGAGCAGTAGCTCAAGGTAGTCCTTTCTACCTGAGCAAGTGGACAAACTCCTGACCTGAAACACCCCTGCTCCAGCAGTACTGGGGCTGGGAGGTGGTCACGCTCGCTGCATGGCCGCACTGCCGTGACTGTGCTCCTAAAGTAACTGAAGTAATGATAACACGCACATTAGGACACTCTTCCAGTGGACAGCCTCCATGCCCTATGCTTCCTTCCTAGGAACACTGGCAAGCACCATCAGGGCCCCAATCAGAGGAGGAGCAGGCATGGTCCAGGGGATCCACAGACCCCACCCTCCATCCTGGGGCCCAGGGCTTCTCTCCCAGATCATCTGGCCTTGGGCACATGCGATGATAGGGAAGTGAAAGGAGCTGGCCCATCAGGGAAAAGAGGAAGGAGAGGGGGACAGACTGGGACAAAGAAGGGCTATGACATCTTGAAGGAGCAGCAGAGCATCATAGGGGAGCCCAGGCCTCTGGGGACCAGGGAAGTAAGGCAAGGTTTCTTCCACCCGTGAACCTGAAAGGGCAGCTCTGACCTCAGAGCATTCTCCAGAGGCCAGGCTCCTGCCCACGACTCAAGCCTCGCCTTCCTCCTACCCTCTGTGGCTAGCTTGCCAGGCCTAGGTGGACCTATTGGGACACCCCAGACACCTCCCCAAGGGCCTTCTCTCCCTGCCCTGGGAGAGGTTGAGAGAGCTTGTCTTTCCCATCTGTGCAATGGGATTGCCCAAGCCTTCTGAGCTCTTTCATGGGATCCCTACCCAGTAGAAGTGTAGCGGTGTAAGCAGCCCCCAAAGCTTCTCTCCCTTACCTCCTAGGCTGCTAAGCCTCTGAATCTATGCAGAGCAGCACAGGAAATCCCCAGAGGATAGAGGCTAAGTTCCATGCCTCTCTGGATCTGTCAGCCTCAGTGATAGAGAAGAGATGCTGTCCTAAGAGGCCACTGTGGGCAACAGGAAGGGACCTGCCCTCTGCCTCCTGACAATCCTTGCCCTTCTTTAGCCGCCAACGTATAGCTCCCCTACCTCAGAGACCTTTGTGTTTGCTTACCCCCAGCTTGATCTCATCATTTGACTCATTACCCCCCCCCCAAGTGGACTTTAGCATCTCTAGTCCACCTGAGTGTTATTCTTTCAGTTTGTTTTTAAAGATAGGGTCTCACTGGGCCCAGGCTAGCCTCCAACTCTGCAAATAGCCAAGGCAGGTCTTGAACTTCTGATTCCCTCTGCCTCCACCTCCCGATTCCTCCACCACCACCCAGTTCTTTGGTGTGCTGTTTACAGAACTAGGACTCCATCGGCAGCAGGTGTATTTACATGCTGTGTCTGGCTGTCCTAGGTCTTGTGACCCAACCCTCTAGAACAGATAAGATCTCATAAAATGCTATGACGCGCACACATTTCCAGCACAATGTAACCGAGCTGGACAAGGATTGGGGATGTCTGTACCCCAGACCCCACTACCTCCTCCTCGCTACGGAACTAAGAGGAGTTGCCCTTCCTTCCGCAAGGCCGGGAAGGCAGAGGCAGAGCATGGGCTGTCCTTTCCGGCTGCCGCTGAGCTCTGGCTGCACCCGGAGCTGCGGGTGTCCAGCTCCATCCAGGATCCGGTCCTGACCGCTAGGGTCCCCAGAAACTTCTCAAAGGTTGTCTTGCGGCTGTACCCCCAAGTGGCACGGGGACAGAAGGAGACCGTAGGCCCGTGCCCGAAGAAGGAGCAGGGCAGGGCCTCCTCGCTAGCTTGGCGGAGCGGGAGCTGAGGACTCGGCCGCGCTTACCTGAGAGCTGGGCTGCGCAGGCCGCGGGACTCCGACCCCAGAGAGGTAGCGAGAACCGGGGAGCGTCACGCAAGAGCGGCAGCTAAGGTGCTACGTGGGTCGGTCGGAGGTGGCCGGACGCTGCCAGCGCGCAGGACTCACGGGACCCGCGGACTTCCCTGGTCCTCCCCTGGCAGCGGCGACTCGTAGGCGCCTCGGCTAGTGTTTTTCGTCTAAGCAAAACTGTGAAAACAGTCACAACCCCTGTTTGTGGCACTCATGCCCGCCCCCTCGGGCTCCAGCAGCCAATCGTAACGGGATCCCACCCACAGGAGTGGAACAGACCAATAAAATTCCTCAGGGGGACGAGGCGGCCCGCGGAGCTCTTAAAGGGACTGCAATCGAAGCAAAGCAAAGTGTGGGTGACAGAAACTTCAAAGGGGAGAATTTTTTCTGCACAGCTCACCCCTAAAGCGTTTCGGGAAGCGCACTGAGCACGCTCTGCCTTTGCCCCGCATCTTTCTGCGGTCAGCTCCCGTCCTCCGACCGGGTCGCCCTATATCTTTGAGGATAGAGCCTAAGGCACAGGCGCCCCATAATAATGACCTGACCTCTGGTCACCTGGACCGGGAAGGAGGGAAAGGAGGGCATCCCTTCCTCAGACGCCCTGTGCTTGCCCACTTCAAAGGGATCTGGCGTTTACAGGGCTCCAGTCCTGGTCTCAGTCACCCTGAAGGCTGGGTGCTATTAGTTGCGTTTTGCAGAAGAAACCAGACGTTTCTTGAAGGGGTTAAGGGAATGAGTCCAAAGCCATCCAGCTAGGAAGTGACCAGACCAGATCTCCTGCTTAAGCAGGTGCCTTGCAGAGGGACAATCTTCCCTGACTGTCTGTCGCCTTCCCACCCACCCACTCGCCCCTCGGGCGCCTCTGTAGTGTGGGAGACCCCCGGGGCAACTTGGAGGCCTCATCTCAGGTCATCTGCTTACCCGTGCACCTTTGGCCAGCCACAGGAGCTGCCCTATAGGCCATGTATATTCAAACTTGTGGCTGCCCTTGGGCTTCTCTGCATGCATCCTCAGGCCTGGCTTCTCACATTCTCTCTTTACAGATTGCTTCCTGGTCTCTCCCTCAAGAGTTGGTGTTGACTTGCCTACCCCTTCTCAGGCATGGGGTGGGGGAAGCAGTATGTCTCAGCAACACCGTAAGAGGTGCCTCAGTGCTGGTTAAAGATGGAGGCACCTGTTCATTATAGGGTCCCAGGATTGCCCAGTCCTGGGCACAGTGGGGCTGGAATGAGCCTGGGCCTCTTTGTGATTGGTACAAGACTTAGTGTCCCTGAGACTTCCAGGTTAGTCCCATTTGTCCATTTTGGTCTTAGTCACAGAAGCTGGCTGTGCCTGCTGGCACCTACAAGGTCTGTAACAGCCACTGTGAAAAACATCAAGAGCTCCCAACTCTCTGCCAAGAATACAGTGCCCTGTTTAGGAATAATGGCAAGGGGGCTGGAGAGATGGCTCAGCAGTTAAGAGCACTGACTGCTCTTCCAGAGGTCCTGAGTTCAATTCCCAGCAACCCCATGGTGGCTCACATCCATCTGTAAAGTGATATAGGATGCCCTCTTCTGTTATGCCTGAATGCAGCTACAATATACTTATAAACATAAAATAAATACATCATTATTAAAAAAGAAAGAAAGAAAGAAAAAAAAAAAGGAATAATGGCAAAATACATGTCCTAGGCCCTCCTTGACCTCCAGGGGTCAGAAAGGCTATAGGAAGTGAACTCAGGGCTTCTAAACGCAGTACATGCTCATAACCACTAGGCCCTTTCTCCAGCACCTGTCCCCAAACCCCACTATCAATCACAAGGACCTAGGGACTAAGCAAACAGGGTGTGGTGGGATGACATGTTTGTAATCCCAGCGCTCCAGAGGCTGAGACAGAAATATTGTCTTGCTGGGCATGGTGGCACACGCCTTTAATCCCAGCACTTGGGAGGCAGAGGCAGGCAAATTTCTGAGTTCGAGGCCAGCCTGGTCTACAGAGTGAGTTCCAGAACAGCCAGGGCTACACAGAGAAACCCTGTCTAGGAAAATAAATAAATAAATATTAAAAAAAAGAAAGATTGTCTCAAGTTTGAAGCTAACCGGGGCTATGTCTCAGAAGAACAGTAACAGTATGTCACTCTGCACTTCACACTCTGGAATTCCGGGCTCCATGTGTGATGTCTGGGAGATTTTACAGCATTCGCTGAGTGATGGAGGTCATCGAATGCCTCTTTCCCTCTTGCAGCAGAGGCAGTGGCTTCTCCATCTCGGTGGCCTCTGCACACAGGACAGTGTGGCATCCAGGGAGTCACATGAATGGGGATCGGTCAGATAGTGTTCCTGGCTTGCACCAGTGCCGGGTGTGGACAACTGTGCCCATCTTGGGAACCTAAAGCATGTTGGGACACTGGGATCCTTCCTATGTCAATCTCACTCGCTGTTCTGATCTTTAAAAATTACAAACCACACCTCTTTCTATCCCATTACAGTAAAGGGATTACCCACCTGCAGGGTCCTTCCAGGCCTGTGGTGACTCCACCCCTCTCCGTAGTCACATGGTCTAGCAGGGCCCAGGACTTGGACTCATCACAGAGTGTGGCTCTGGTTTATCTTGTCCATGACACCCTGCTAGTAAGGATGGGTAAGCATGGAATGGCAGGCTAGTAATGAGAGATTCTATAAAGGAGGAAGGTAAGTTTTTTTAAAGAATTGGGGGCTTGTCATATCATTGGAGCTTGTAGGGGCCTAAGGGCTTCTGGTAGATGCAGTCAGCGTTTCAAAGAATGTTTCCTACTATGGTGGCATAATACACTTTTTATTGTTTATTTATTTATTTTTGAGTCTCAGGCATATAGATGCAGTACCTTCCTCCATCTGAATGCTGCTCTGGGTACCACAGTGGCATCCAGCTTTGTCGGGAGCTCCACAGAAAAGAGGCTGTGGATTCCTGTCGCAGAGGTCATACTACTAGCCCATCTCCCTAAGACACCCTTTAGCACCTAGGGGTATCTCTTGTACTATAAAGCCTGCAGATCCCCCTTTCTGAGCTTCCTTCCTGATTTCCTCTGCCCTACACTAGGTTCTGTGTGGAATTATTCATGCTGTTCATACAGCAGAAGTCGCATCCTGCCCTGTGGCTGAGAACCAGATGCTAGGACTGTAGGAACAGTAGCAGTCCTGTCACCGGAAGCACTCAGCCTTTCTCTGCCCACCTCTTCAGGTGGTAGCTACCTACTGATTCATCCTACACCTTGATCCCACAAACCCCTCAGGTGACCTCATGTCAGGACAGAGCTCCAACTCCTAGACAGACTGCTAATCTGCAATCTGAGCTCTCCCACCTTTCCTGGGCATTACAAGCTTTGAACCAAGGGAGTGGTAATCTCTGTATACTCTCCAGCCTGCGCTGTACTGCAACATGCACCACGTCCTACCCACTTGGAACATCCTCCCCGTACCTTTGCCAACTGCAGCCAAGTCCGATTCCCACTTTGATAAAAGCCCACACCCAAAGTCCCGCTTCGTTGCCTAAGCGTGAAGGGTTTAAGCCTAAGTGTGGAGGAGGCGTGAGCTCAGCCTTTTGGAAGCTGTGGGCGGGTTTCCGGGGAGCGGGGCGGGGCTTCATGGGGTGGGCGTGCCCAAACATTCTAGCCCTCCTTCCGCTCTAGATTGACGAGGACGTAGTGACGTCTGAGTCTCCAGGCGCTTCCCGGGCAAGGGCCGGTCACGTGATCCAGTTTTCGCGCGAAAACCGGTGGCAGCTGGCGCGGTGGAGCTAGCGCAGGCATGGCGGTGAGGAATGGGCTGATCCCGGGCGGGCGGTGTTCTGCGGTCTCGACTTGCTTGGCCGGTGTCTTCCTCTAGTGGTAGGCCTGAGTGCGGGGCTACCTGCACCAGTCTGGGGCGGATCGTCTCTGCTCCCCTCGTGTGTCTCAAGGCCCCGGGTTTCCACGCAGTGCTGGTGGTGAGGCTGCAGGAAATGGAACCCAGAACCTCGCGCATGTAGGGAAAGCAGCTGCAGGCACCCCCTACTCTCTTGAGAGTCTCGTAGCTGGGCGGTGGAGGCGTATGCCTTTAATCCCAGCACTAGGGGGCTAGCGGCAAGCGGGTCTTTGAGTTTTACAGAGTGAGTTCCAGGACAGCCAGACTGCACAGAGAAACCCTGTCTCAAAAAGGAAGAAAGAAGTAGAAAGGGTCTCACTAAGTAACCCAGGCTGGGGTTGAACTCGCTCTGTAGTGCGGGTTAGCCTTGAACTTGGCGATCCTCAGGCTTCAGCCTCTGGGTATTCTGGATTTCATGCCTGTGACATCAGGCCCGGCTTTCCTACGCCTGTTAGCGTTTTCGTGACGCATTAAAGGTTAAAGATCTGTTCTTTCCACCATTCACTTCTAGAATAGTGTTCCTTGATGCCTCTTTATCTTCACCCCTTGTTTCAGCACCCAGCACATTGTGGGGTTCGGGGGGAGTGGGGTGTGGAAATAGATTATAAACAGGCTATAAAAAAACTACATAGCCCCCGGGGTTTCTCATAAGAGAGACACGGACTGATGTGAGGGACTTCTGTGTCCTTGAGAACAATGCCTAGTGTACAGGAGGCAGACTGTGGGAAGGCCCCATGGTAACCAGGAGGCTGTCAGCCTGTGTCCCTCCAGTGTCTGATGGCAGACTTTCTCCTACAGGAGTCTTCGGAGTCTCTCTCGGCAGCATCTAGCCCTGCCCCTCAGCGGCGCCGGATCAGTGATCCCCTCACCTCCAGCCCAGGCCGAAGCTCCAGACGTGCTGACGCCCTGACCTCCAGCCCTGGCAGAGACCTCCCCCCATTTGAAGATGAGTCAGAGGGGCTGCTGGGCACAGAAGGGCCCATGGAGGAAGAAGAGGATGGAGAGGAACTCATTGGTGATGGCATGGAGAGGTAGGCTGGGGTTAGGTGACTTAGCAGAAGGACCCCCTTGTCTGGTGGCCTGGCCTTGGGGACCCATGAGTATATGAGCCAACCTGGTAACTTTGCCTTTGAAGGTGGCTTGGTTGGGATGTGGGGGTTCATCAGCCACTGGGAAGATGCATCTAGCTAACTATATACACCTCAGACTAGACCCTAAGGCCCAGGCAAGCCCCCCCCCCTCAGGAGAAGGGGACCCATAGAGTCTGATCTGAAGAGCCCTGAAGGGTGGTGCCAACTCAGAAAGATGGGTCAGTCAGCAAACTTGCACCCAGCTTGCATCAGGCTCTGGGTCACAAATGTCCAGGGTTGTAAGCAGACATACAGAAGGTGGCTGAGGCTGTTAGGAGACTGTGAGCTTTGCCAGTAGGTAAGGAGATCTCTAATTCAGCCTTAGCGGCAGTTACGGCTGTGATGTGGTACCAGTTATGTGACCGCTTAGGAACCTTTTGGCACCTTGCTTTTGTACCTTTCCGTGGGGGATATCTGAGGGGTATGAGCCGTCACTGGGCTGTCTGCACCATTCGGTTCTTTGCTTTACACACGGCCAGGCTAGCTGTGAAGAGACTAGGTCTGTAATGAGTGTCCATGGACTGAAGGAGTTCATCATCCTGGGCCCAGCGGCAAAGGCTTCCCTGCGGAGCTGCTGGGGGGGGGGTTCCTGGGCCACCTCCTCTTCTTTAAAGTGAGAGACACTTTAGAGATGTCTGAGGGCTATCTGACTTAGGGTGTGTATGGAAAGAAACAAGTTTTATATTATAAGCCTTCAGTGCAGAGACCATCTGTGCAAGCTTTCTGAGCGCCATTCTCTCCTGCCTGTTGATTCCAGTTTTAATCATATTAGCAGGACTGGAATCACGGGGTTCATCCTTTTGTGCCAACATTTTACTCTGGTGTTTTCAGATTTCAGTCTTTTTTATGTATTTTACCACATGCATGCCTGTACCCTGCAGAGACCAGAAGAGGGCGCCAGACCCCATGAAACTGGAGGTAACGTGGTTGTAAGCTACCTTGTGGGTGCCGACAACTGAACCCAGGTTTTCTGCAAGAGCAGCCGGGTCATTTTTTTTAAAGTATTTCATTACATTGCTCATTGTGTGTTTGTGTATGGGCGCGCATGCCAGGGCACATGTGTGGAGGTTAGAGGACAGCTTTCTGGAGTTGAAATTTGATCAACCCCAGACTGTGTGGCTTGCTCCCCTGTAGACTAACTAGAATCTCACTGAGTGCGTTTCAGGTGACTGCGAGCCTTTAAGGGTCAGAACACACTTTTCTCAGAAACCACTGCATTCTACAGAGGACCAGGCTGCACTTCTACCTGCTTTGTGCTTTTGGCGTTTTGAAACTGTTTGTTTTGAGAGGGTAGTTTGAGAACATTGGCCAGTCACCCTGAAGAAGGGAGAACCCCGGGGTTGGTTTCTCTGCTAGGTTTCTCTCCTCTTGTGGGGAGGCCATGTGGCAATGAGGAAAGAGCTTGCAGCATGTAGCACTTGCCCCCTTTAGTCCTGATGGTCGACTATAAAATCACATCACCTTTCAAAGATGAGAGGGCATTGCCTTGAGGGGACTCTGGGACCATAGGGAACCTGGCCTGCTCTCTGTTAGATGGTTCTTCCTTTTAAGGACCTAACAGGCGGTCATCTGGAAATGGCTCAGACCGTTGAGCCAGTGGGTGTGAGCTTTTTTAAGGTTGAGTGGTACTATACAGTGTAGGTTTATCCATCGACCACCCTGGGATATTACCGCTAACTCCTTTAACTCGGTTGGCTCTCATTATTATAGCCTTGACTGGCCTCAAACTCTCAGATCTGCCTGGCGGTCTTCTGGCTACTGGGAGTAAGGGTGTGCACTACTACACCTGGTTAAGATGTTTTGTTGTTGTTTTAATTTAAAATGTTATTTTATATATTTGGTTGTATCTGTCAGGGTATGTACATTTGAAAGTGCAGGTGCCCAGTATGGGTGCTGGGAATTGAATTTCATTCTCTGCCAGAACAGTCTGTGAGCGAGGCACAGTGGCTGACACACACACACACACACACACACACACACACACAACTTTAATCCCAGCACTTGGGAGGCAGAGACAGGTAAATCTCTTGAGTGCCAGGACAGCCAGAGCTACACAAGAGAAATCCTGTGTCAAAAACAGAAAGATTGCTCTTAACCACTGAAGCATCTCTAGCCCCATGTGTTCACACTGTTGAGCAGACTTGGGTTAGCCAGTCAGTACCTTGCATTTCCCCTGGGGTCGTGGAATTCTAGAGATTTTGCACATTTGTTACACAAAGAGAATGTTCTATTGCATTTATTAGGTTTTCATAGTTTCTGTCCTGTGTCATGATTCCCCCGTTTCCTCCCTGACTGTTGACAGTTTCATGCTTTCAAGTGTCTGATGAAAATGGTGCCATTCGAAGATTGTAAAAATGACCTGATTTGATACTTGGTCGGTAATTTTCTCAAGACTGCATATAGGGGAAGCATTGGCTGCATCCATCATATACCACCAGCAGGTGGCGCTGTGGATGTGGGACTTGCTCTCCTGCCCAGGTACACATGGCTGTGTACCTCATGCACGCAGACAGACTCCCGTTTCCATCCTGGGGGCTTGTGCCTCCTCGATGGAGTTCCCAAATCATATTCTTCAAACTTTCAACTTACTGTTTGCAGCTGCCCAGCAAGGACCTTGTAAGCCCGTGGAGCAGACTAAACCTCAAGTGGGTTGCTTGGGGACTCACTGTCCACCGCTGGTCTCTTGTAGAGACTACCGTCCCATTCCGGAGCTCGATGTCTACGAGGCAGAGGGGTTGGCCCTGGATGATGAAGATGTGGAGGAGCTGACAGCTAGTCAGAGAGAGGCAGCTGAGCGGGCCATGAGGCAGCGGGACCGCGAGGCCGGCAGAGGCCTGGGACGCATGCGCCGGGGCCTGCTGTACGGTATGTGGGGTGGGCATGGGAGTGGGGGAGACGTGGGTGGCGAGTGTTGTGCAGAGGATGCTGGGAGAGGCTTGCTTACAGGGGTGTTTTGTTACTCAAGACAGCGACGAGGAAGATGAGGAGCGGCCTGCGCGCAAGCGCCGCCAGGTAGAACGCGCCACGGAGGATGGCGAGGAGGATGAAGAGATGATCGAGAGTATTGAGAACCTGGAGGACCTCAAGGGCCACTCGGTGCGCGAGTGGGTGAGCATGGCAGGGCCCAGGCTGGAGATCCACCACCGCTTCAAGAACTTCCTGCGCACCCACGTGGACAGCCACGGCCACAATGTCTTCAAGGAGCGCATCAGTGATATGTGCAAAGGTATGTTCCTGATAGGCTGGGGTGATGCTCAGAGGTGTAGCATCCATCTTGAGTGAGGTCCGGGATCAGTCTCAGCACTGAGAGGTGAAGGTGGCCTGGCTTCTGTATCCTGCTGGCTTCGTGTACCATACTGAACACATAATGCACAGGGACATTTGGTGACAAGGACAGAACCTGAGGAACCCAAGGTGTCCTACATCTGCACCAGGGCTAGGCCGTTTGGGGACATGCTTACAAGTGTATTACTGCCCTGTCTTGGGTTTTGGAGGGTTTGGTTGGTTGCTTAACCCAGGGCCTAGCACATATTAAGCAAGTGTTCTCCCACTGAGCCACTTCCCAGCCTGTGCATTTCAACTTTGATCCAAGAATGGTAGCATTTCTGTGTGACAGCACTGGCTTTACAGGCCATGACAGCTCAGGACTGGCAGCCCCTCCAGCAATGGCCGTAGTTCTTCTGTAGCCTCCCTATGGCCGGGGCACACTGCTCTGTAGCTGGAGGGCTCCATTCCTCCTGGAAATGACATCCCCAGAGATTCGTATGCTGTTGATGTTATCACTTGGGTCTCCATTGCACAGCCACAGGTAGTGAGTGGGCCTAGGGTGCACACTGGACTTTCTGGCCCTCTTAGGTTTGGTTTGGGTAGAGGGCTTTGGCCAGTAGGGTTCTAAGATGTTAGCTACCTTCATGACCCCAGCTATGTCATCAGTCCCACCCGCTATCCTCCTTAGAGAACCGTGAGAGTTTGGTGGTAAATTATGAAGACCTGGCAGCCCGGGAGCACGTGTTGGCATACTTCCTACCAGAGGCACCGGCTGAGCTGCTGCAGATCTTTGACGAGGCCGCCCTGGAGGTCGTGCTGGCCATGTACCCTAAATATGACCGCATCACCAACCACATTCATGTGCGCATCTCCCACCTGCCTCTGGTGGAGGAGCTGCGTTCACTGAGGTGAGCAGGGGGAGAGCAAGGGGCCTCCCTCGTCCAGAGAGCGGTAGAGGAAGTAGCCCCACAGCCTCTGGTGTGCCTGTCACCTCCCAACACAGGCAGCTACACCTGAACCAGCTGATCCGTACCAGTGGCGTGGTGACCAGCTGCACCGGAGTCCTGCCCCAGCTCAGCATGGTCAAGTACAACTGTAGCAAGTGCAACTTTATATTGGGGCCTTTCTGCCAGTCTCAGAACCAGGAGGTGAAGCCTGGCTCCTGTCCTGAGTGCCAGTCTACTGGGCCCTTTGAGATCAACATGGAGGAGGTGAGTAACCCAGACCTGCCGTACCATCTTTAGTGTGCAAGAAAGACCTAGCCCATCTACAGGGCCAGAAGACTTTAAGGCAGTTAAGCACGGCAGTATGAACTAGATCGGCCCCATGTCTTCACGAATTCAGTATATTTGAAACTAGGTGATCCTGTTTGGTGTGTCCACATTTGTGACCTCTAAAGATATGGGCAAGCAGGGCCCACTTATTCCTGCCCACCCCAGTAGAGCACTACTTGCCCATCACATGGGAACCCGGACCATCTGTTGACTTATCTGGTGGGCCTGACTGGCTCCTGGTACCTTTAATAGGTGTTTCCAGGGTTATAACCACCTTGGATCCTGCAGAGCCCTGCTTCAGAGACTCATGTACCTCGGGACTCTGAAATCCTGGCTACAGCATGCATGCCTGTGCTTGTCTTCATCTGCAGCTGCCCCTCCCCTCCCCCGCCCCCTTACCGCATGGCTTCAGGAATGTTAGCACTCTTGATGCTTTCTGTGGATCTGAGCTGTCTTGTGTAGAGCTGCCTGGCCAGGAAGTTGCCCATGACAGTCAGTGTTCAAGTCCAGGTCTGCCTTAACCCGGGTGACCCGGCTCCATTTAGCTGCGCCCTCTCCTTCCATTGCAGCCCCACCTTAGCTGTGTCTCAAACTTAGACTCTGGCCCCAGGACACTGAGCTGTACTGTGCGGGGATTAGGAAGTGGGGTTACATGTGTGTGTGTGTGTGTGTGTGTGTGTGTGTGTGTGTGTGTGTGTGCGTGTGTGCGCGCGCGGGTGTGTGCACGCGCGGTGGCCTTGCTGGCTGCCCGGGTGTGTTCCTTGGGTCTTAGTCTTGATTATGTTCTGGGAGGGAGGTTCCAAGGTTCTCTTCTCATGGAAAAACGGGTTTGGAGGCTTGATTGTCTAAGGTCTCCTGTGCAGCAGTGGTCCTAAGGATCAAGCAAGCGTATAGATGTGATTGTATGTTTCTTTTATTGGGGCAGGGGCTTACAATATAGGCATGACTAGCCTCAAGTTCACAGACATCTACCTAACTTTACCTCTGGAGCTCTGGGCTTAGAGGTGTACACCACCATGACCTGAGAGTGTGCCCTTTTAGCCACTGTGTCTTGTGGATCAGTCAGCTCTGGGTGCCTGTACAAACACCTGGTGTCATTGACTTGAAGGAGAAAAGTTGATTTATGGCTTGGTTTTAGAGTCACATTTGGGGTCAGTTGACCCTGTGGCTTTGTGCCCGTGTGTGGTGCAGCAGGCTGCTCATCTCACATCAGAGACACAGAAGAGAACAGAGACTAGCCAGTATCCTATAGTCTCCTTCAAGGGCATACCTCTGTGACCTAAGACCTCCCATAAGGCTCCATCGTCTCTCATACATGGACTGAAGAATCAGTGCCCCACACATAGGCCATGGGGGACGTTTGCAGCCCAGACTGTAGTACGTTGTCTCTTTTTTGGATAGTAAATGAACTAGTGGGACTCTCTACCATTTGGTCTTGCCCTGCCGCTTGTGGGTGCTGCTGTAGATGCCGCATATACATGGCCCAGCTTGACCCTCATAAGGTTGGTCATGCTTAAAGCTGAGCATCCCCTTCTGCCAGCTGTGGACACACTTGAATCTAGGCTCTGGGGCCTAGAACAGATGCTGGAGCCTGGGGCGGGAAGGAAGACACTGCTGAGGGATGGTGGCAGGTAAAGAGACTTTCTGAGTCATAGTTGGCCTGCCCTTTGGTCTCTGTGGCTTTCGTGGCCGGCAGTAAGGTCAGAGCACACGAGAAAGCTGTGCTTTGAGGAGAGCGGTTGGCTGTGTAGGAACCATGATCTTCTTTGCCTTGCGCAGACCATCTATCAGAACTACCAACGCATCCGCATCCAGGAGAGTCCTGGCAAGGTGGCGGCTGGCCGACTGCCCCGTTCCAAGGATGCCATTCTCCTCGCTGATCTGGTGGACAGCTGCAAGCCAGGGGACGAGATAGTGAGTGACTGTTAGGAACTGGTGGTATCTGCTGTGGCCAGTGGAGGTAGGGTCCGTGTCCGTGGGTGAACTAAGCCTGGCACCAGCTCTTGAGTCAGAAGGAGAGCTT
Source organism: Mus pahari (assembly GCF_900095145.1). Lineage (NCBI taxonomy): Eukaryota > Metazoa > Chordata > Mammalia > Rodentia > Muridae > Mus > Mus pahari. The sequence goes on along the minus strand of NC_034591.1, from coordinate 105,878,473 downwards.
TTTTCCTACTGGTTGGAGTGGCGGGTGTTGCTCGGTTTTGCTGTGATAATACAGGAGGAAAAGTTGGACCTGGGTCAGTGCCAGAGGCCTTAGTTCATGGTCTTTGGGCCTGTGGCTGTGGAGGTCGCTGCACATGTCACGGAGCTAGAAAGCAGAACTGGGAGATGTGTCGGGGTCTAGAGAGTTCCTTCCCAAGGGCACAACTTAAGTGACTTCACTAATACTTTGTAGCTGTGCCAAGTTGAGAATGAAACCTTCAGTGACTAGCTTCTTCCTCTGCCCCTTGGGCTCCCATGCAAAGCACAGTGGGACAGAGCTCCTGTTTCTGAGCTTGTTGGGCTGTTCATCTTGTTTGCAGTGTGGGGAGCATGGGGAGGAGATAGGGAAAGTAGCTCTACCTCGGCTCAGGACCTCAGGTTGCACCCTCTGACTTGTGACCGCCCCTTCCCAGGAGCTGACTGGCATTTACCACAATAACTATGACGGCTCGCTCAACACTGCCAATGGCTTTCCAGTCTTTGCCACTATCATCTTGGCTAACCATGTTGCCAAGAAGGACAACAAAGTAGCTGTGGGTGAGCTCACTGATGAGGATGTGAAGATGATCACCAGTCTTTCCAAGGATCAGCAAATTGGAGAGAAGGCAGGTGGCTGGGATCCAGGGACCAGGCCCCCTACCTGCTGGGCGGCACCTCAAAATACGGGTCTTGGTGGCAGGCTCTGGAAGTCGAAGATCAAAGGTTACCTGAGGCAAGGGCCACTGTGACATGACAGAAGATGTCGTGTACCAGAAGGGCAGAGACTCTGCCTACTATATGTGACACCAAGCTGTGCCAGCCTGATGGTTGTCCTGGAAACTGAGTGTCTGGAGCTAGGGCTGTGGCTTCAGGGGATAACAGTCACGGCAGTGTCCTCTACCCCAGGTCACAGCCGTCAGTCATAGCCAGTCTTGCTGCTTTGAGCCTCTCAGTGAGATTTTATTTATGGCTCTATAAGCTCTAAAGGGAAAAGTCTATTCTGGTTTCCTTTCTATATCAAGACTATGACTGGGCTGGAGAGATGGCTCAGCGGTTAAGAGCACTGACTGCTCTTCCAGGGGTCCTGAGTTCAATTCCCAGCAACCACATGGTGGCTCACAAACATCTGTAATGGGATCCAATGCCCTCTTCAGGTGTGTCTGAAGACAACTACAGTGTGCTCATATACATAAATTAAATCTTTAAGGAGAAAAAAAAAAGAAAGACCATGACCAAAAGTAGCTTGGGGAGGAAAGAGTTTATTTGTCTTCATGCCCTGATGGTAGTCGGCATTGAAAGAAGCCAAGGTGAGAACTTAAATTTCTTCCCTGCCTGTTAGGTTCAGTCTCATGGGTCTCCCTCTGTCCCTCAGATCTTTGCCAGCATTGCACCCTCCATCTACGGACATGAAGACATCAAGAGAGGCCTGGCTCTGGCACTGTTTGGAGGAGAGCCCAAGAACCCAGGTGACCCCCGCCCCCTTGCCAGCTCTCACTGAGGGGATTAAGCTTAAGAGTTAACAAGAGGCTGCAGGGAGCATGGACTTGCTCACCCTGGTCCACTCTGATGGGCTGGCTCTGCTGGTGGGCTATGGTCTGGTCTCAGGCTATAACCTTGCCACCTCTCTGATGTGCAGGGCACTTTCAGGGTTTTGTGATAGGTGTGCTATTTTGCTTGTGTCCCAAAGCTCCATAGCATATTCCTCTGCTCTGGACTCGGCTTACTAGGGTCCTGGGGATGGGCACCCTCTCCTTTGATGAGGAACAGGTTTGAGTTGGAGGGATCTAGCCTGTCCTCTGGCCCTCCTCCTGCAGGTGGAAAGCACAAGGTTCGAGGTGACATTAATGTGCTCTTGTGCGGGGACCCTGGCACAGCAAAGTCCCAGTTCCTCAAATACGTCGAGAAAGTGTCTAGCCGTGCCATCTTCACCACTGGCCAAGGTGCGTCAGCCGTGGGTCTCACCGCGTACGTCCAGCGGCATCCCGTCAGCAGAGAGTGGACCTTAGAGGCCGGAGCCCTGGTTCTGGCTGACCGGGGGGTGTGCCTCATTGATGAGTTTGACAAGGTGGGTATCTGGGCTCTGGGGCTGAGCTCTCTGTGGTGGGAGGGCTTTATGAGAGTGTCAAGGCCTCCTGGGATGCCCTGTGTTGTGCAGATGAATGACCAGGACAGGACCAGCATCCACGAGGCCATGGAACAGCAAAGCATCTCCATCTCCAAGGCTGGCATCGTTACCTCGCTGCAAGCCCGCTGCACTGTCATAGCTGCTGCCAACCCCATAGGTATGCCTGCTGTATTACAGGCCTGGGAATGGCAGCACACACAGCCCCATCCAACGTGACCTACCAAAGGGGGACAGAGGAAGGACGTGGGAACCCAGGGTGATTGTCCAGATGGGGCTGAAGCCAGTTAGGTGACCAACACCTAGTGACCCGTTTATCTATCAGAGTAGGACTTTGTTTTGGAGCAGCTCTGGTTCTAATGGAATGGGGCATAGTATCTCCAATCCCTTCCCCCCACCCCCCCACTCTGCCCTAGAGGCACTGTGGTCCTAGAAAAGGATCCAGAGCCCTGTAGGGATGGATGGGCGGTGGGCGGGAGGACGGATGGGTGGATGGATGAATGGATGGATGGACGGACGGATGGACAGACGAACTGAGAGCTTGCTTCCTCATCTTTCAGGAGGCCGCTATGACCCTTCACTGACCTTCTCAGAGAATGTAGACCTCACAGAGCCCATCATTTCCCGCTTTGATGTCCTGTGTGTGGTGAGGGACACTGTTGATCCAGTTCAGGTACATGCCCATACCCTGGTGCCACCTGCAGGTTCTGGGCCATTGCCTGAAGCTTGGGCTGTGCTGGGTGGACATGTCTTTATACCAAGGTGTCATTCTGACCTGTTGGGGCTTTCTGAGGTCCTCCCTGGCTGCCTACCCAGTCTAGTCACAGACTATACCCTATCCTCTATCCTTTCCTCTAGCTCTGCCCTGCCCTCTGACCCAAGGCACTGCTGTTGTCTAGGATGGTTGCTTATTTGCCTGCCAGTTAAAAGAATAAATTACATGGCACCTGTCCTCCATGGGGACCCAGAAAAACTGTGCTTTGTGGCCAGCACATGTTCCACATCCACCGTGCACCTGCTGGGGGTGGAGGTGGGGGATAGCTGCTGTGCACTGCCCCTGCCAGCCCTGCAGCTGCTGTCTTCGTGTTAAATGAACCCATTGCCTCTTCTCCCAAGAGGTGACCCCGGGCTTTGAATGTGCTCATTCCCCTGGATGCCCTCTTTCCCACAGATGCCTCTTAGACTCTCCTGTGGTGAGAGACTTCTGGACCACTCGATTCACCGTGGTTCCTTTTTTTTTTTTTTCCCTTAGCTTATCACTGGGTTTCCCTTAGCTTATCACAATTCCTGGGTTCAAGTCTCATCTCTACTCCTGAGTTAGCTGGGCTTGCCCCCTCTAAGCCTAGCAGTACTCTCCATGCTCGTGAGCTTACCTAGCCTCAGTCAGTGTGGCGGTCACTCTCCTTGCTGCGTAGCTTTTCCTGCCTTCCTACCACACCCTTATTGTGCTCTCCCTATCTCTTGTCCTAGGATGAGATGTTGGCCCGCTTTGTGGTTGGCAGCCACGTCAGACACCACCCCAGCAACAAGAAGGATGAAGGGCTGACCAGCGGTGGCACCTTGGAGCCAGCCATGCCCAACACATACGGCGTGGAGCCCCTGCCTCAGGAGGTGCTGAAGAAGTATATCATCTATGCCAAGGAAAGGGTCCGCCCAAAGCTCAACCAGATGGACCAGGACAAAGTGGCCAGGATGTACAGTGACCTGAGGAAGGAGTCCATGGTGAGCCACACAGGCCAGACATTAGAGCTGAGCATGGCTGGAGATGCTGCTCCATTGGCCACCTTGACTCTGGCTGCCTGGTGTTTGCCTCTGGTCCCTTCTGCCTCCTCTTCCTCCTCCTGAGGAAAGCATCAACATTGTTCTCTGCAGGCAACGGGCAGTATTCCCATCACGGTGCGCCACATCGAGTCCATGATCCGCATGGCTGAGGCCCATGCGCGCATGCACCTGCGGGACTACGTGATGGAAGATGATGTCAACATGGCCATCCGCGTCATGCTGGAGAGCTTCATTGACACCCAGAAGTTCAGCGTCATGCGGAGTATGCGCAAGGTGGGTATGGTATGGCTGAGGCCTGGTTCCTGGCCTGTTTGAGGGACTAGAAAATGGCCTGGAGCCTTGATTAGCTGTGGCCCCTTAAGCCATGAAGGTGGCCTGACAAGACTGGCAAGTGAGCTTCTGACCTCTGTCCTCTTCTCACAGACTTTTGCCCGGTATCTCTCCTTCCGGCGAGATAACAATGAGCTGCTGCTCTTCATACTGAAGCAGTTGGTGGCTGAGCAGGTGACATATCAACGCAACCGCTTTGGGGCCCAGCAGGACACCATTGAAATACCTGAGAAGGACCTGATGGACAAGGTATGCCAGAGCAGGGCAGGCTCAGGGCTGGTTGCTCTGGGGAGCTCTTGGCCATTTGGGGTGTACCATCAGTAACAGGCTTGAGCTAGAGATAGGCAGAGGGAAAACGGTACCAGCAGTCTTGTCCCAGTACCTGTGGCTGGTGAAGCTCAGGTCCGGAGCTCTGAACCAACACAGCCCTTCCAGAGGTGAGGGCTGGCATCTTTTCCTGCTAACCACTCTGATGCTGTTCTTTCTCCAGGCCAGGCAGATCAACATCCACAACCTCTCTGCCTTCTATGACAGCGACCTCTTCAAAATCAACAAGTTCAGCCGTGACCTGAAACGCAAACTGATCCTACAGCAGTTCTGAGACCATCACAGGGGCCTCTGTCTGATGAGGCTTGGTCACCACACTGAGCCTACGTCACATCCCACTTCCACCAGGGGCTTGGTGCCCTGTGGGGGTGGGAGGATGGCTTAATGCAGACCTTTACCCGTGCGCCCCTAGGCCAAGGCTGTAGTGTTTTAAATGACTATTCTTCTGCCCGCCTCTAGAGCGCACTTCTTAACCAGGCCCTTTCTCCAAGGCACATGAGAAGGCTGGGGTTGTGTTCAGGTGACAGACTTTAAGCTATTGCTGTTTTGGCATGAGTTGTGTTTCTGGACTGTTTCTTTCCCTCTTAGACAAAGAGCAACTTAGAAGTGTTTGCAAACTTTTCCAGAACATTCTCAAAGCCTGTGACGGAGGAGCACAAGACCCTGCCTGCCGAGGCCCATGCTCCTCTGATGGTTTTCTTCCCACCTAGCCAGTGCCTTCATTCACTTCTTGTACAGTTTCTTGTAGTTTATTTTTTAATAAATTTGAATAAAACCTAAATAGCGCTATCCCTTTGGTTCTGGTTTAATGTACCAATGAGGCTTCCCTGAGCTTTTGGAAGGCCCTTTCTGCCTGCCCTCAGTTTCAAAATGAAGTAGGTCTGGTTAGATCTGCTTTGTGGATATGTCCTGTACTTTGGGTTTTAAATGTCCCCCTTGGGCTGGTGAGATGGCTCAGTGGGTAAGAGCACCCGACTGCTCTTCCGAAGGTCCGGAGTTCAAATCCCAGCAACCACATGGTGGCTCATA
>NC_034591.1:105869412-105872701 GCF_900095145.1 Mus pahari | reverse complement strand
CCTTCCTTCCTTCCTTCCTTCCTTCCTATCTGCATTTATTTTATGCTGAATTTATTCCCATGCCATTTTTTCTTCTGTGCAACCTCCTCTTGTGGCTTTGGAACAACCTGTCTCTTCTCAGTGAGGATCATCTCTGTGACAGCGGGAGCTCATGGATGCGTTAATCCCTCCATGAGCTCTCATCTTGTTCACCTGGATGTGTTCAATGACTAGAGAATCCATGTCTAAACCCTTAAGTTCAGCATGACTATCTGCATTTTTAAGCATGTGCAGCAAAAATTCAGCACTCTTTGACCACTGTCCCTGTGTCCAGCCCCACTGTTTGGCCTGGGCACACCTACCAACACCACCATGGCACACATTACTTCTTTAAAGTGACATCTTTCAGATATTTGGTAGCTTTGCGGATATGCATACTCTTGATGGCCTGGTCAGTATCCTGGGCGTTCTTAAAGTGAGCACGAAGGTTTGAACCTCTTGATTTGCATGATTTTGTGGGGTTTTCTGGATAAAGAGAGTACCGAACCATCTTCACAGGTCACATCTGGCCGCTTACAGGAAGAGAAAGCACAAAGGCTACTGGGAGAATTCATGAGACCTGAGAAAGCCATTTTTCAATTCAAGACCATGTAAAGCTGGCTAGCCTGGAATTCAGTATGGAGTTCTGCCTCCTGGAATAAAGGAGCATACCCCAGCCTCGCTCACTGCTAATTCACCAGCTTGGAGCCTTGTAGGAAGAAGTGAAGTTATTGGACCCCAATAGCCTTTGTTTCCAGGTTACTGGGAAGTCTGCCACTATGAAGTTTTTCCTCAGTACACTCAAGCCCCAAACCTTACTTATAAGCATTTTATCTCAGGTGATTGGTCACACCGACAGAAAGCTATGTAAGGCGAGACAGCTGTTAAACACACAGAACCGACATCTTTATAGTAACGAGTTCTTGTGTTCAGACAAGATACATCTTTACCCACCGTCTGCTTCCTAGGAAGCCACAGATCCTGCATTTGGAGTCTACGGGTCTGGTTTGGTTTCTTCTGACTTTTAATTGTGCTGTTAAGACTGAATGTTCTCCTTGTTTAAGCAGTGCCAGAACAAGCTAGAGCCCTGTTCATGTCCTGCAAGAGCTGCATTGAGCCACATGCATGCCCCCTGGGCTGTACTTCTCAGGGGTCACCAGAGTGGAGCCAACTGTCTGCTTCTCTTCAGCCTTGAACTCAGGTTCCTAAGCTTTGCAGTTTTCCCCATTTCTCGTGTTTTCTTTATCCAGTGGCCTCTTACCGAATCCAGCGGTTTGGGTGTTAGCAACGCCCCTCCTCACTTGAGATCTCAGGGCACACTTGTAACAATCACACCATGAAATCTAGTATGTTATTGATTGTAGGTTCCTGGGAGATCCTCTTGTGGCTCGTGGAAGTTTCCTTCTCTTAGTTTGTATCCCAGCAAAGGTTTTGTTTGCTCTTTTTATAGAGACGCCAAATTTAATCACACAGTTGAGAGAAGAAGGCGTGTGTCTTTTTCTCTTACTCTACCAGTCATGTCCCTGTGCTGAGCCTTGCGAAGCTGTGACAGTAATGCTTGGGATGAATGGCTGTAGGCGGCGTGCCTGAGGTTTTGTGAGGCTGTGACTGCTGGGTGAGACAGGCTCCTTTGTTTCCCAGAGCTATTGGTCTCTTAGTTTTTCTACTACTGGGGTGAATTTCACTAAACCTAATTTTACATTAAAGCATTCACTTAGGGGCTGGGGAGATTGCTCCGCTCTGTGTGTGTATGTGTGTGTGTGTGTGTGTGTTGCTTTGGTTGGGTTTGGGTTTTTTTCAAGACTGGATTTCTCTTAGTTCTGGCTGTCTTGGAACTCACTCTGTAGTCCAGGCTGGCCTCTGCCTCCTGAGTGCTAGAATTAAAGGCTTGCACCATCACACCTGGCAATTGCACCAGTTTTTAAAACACTGAGGACTTGGGATATATGTAAAAATGCCAGGACTTGGGAACCTATGTAAAAATGCCACGAGCAAAGGTTGTGTTTGTCCCAGCACTGGAGAGGCAGGGATAGGCATGTCCGTGGACCTCAGTGGCCAGCCTGCCTTGCCAACTCCAGAACAAAGAAAGATCCCATCTCAAAAACAGTGGACAGTGCCTGAAGGGTGACACTCCAGGCTGTCTCTGCCATACACACACATGCACACAGGCATTCATTTAGACTTTTACTATTTGTATATGTGTATCTGTGTGCAGGTGCCCATGTGTGTGCAGGTACAGATCAGAAAACAACACTGGGGTTAGCTCTCTTCTTCCACCATTGGTTGGTTCCAGGCATAAACTCAGGTTATCCGACTTGGCGTCAGGTGCCTTGCTAAGCCATCTCACCAGCATCATTTAGACCAGTGGTTCTCAACCTTCCTAAGACTGCAACCCTTAATACAGTTCCTCATGTTGTGGTGATCCCTAACCATAAAGCTATTTTCATTGCTAATTTATAACTAAATTTGTTATTGTTACAAATCATAATGTAGATATCTGAGATGTCGGATGTCTGATATCTAACAGAGTCATCTGCCCTCCAAAGGGGTCACCACCCAGTTTGAGAACCACTGATTTAGACTTTAAATGTTATTTATATGCCATGTTTTTCTTACAATTTTTAAAATCAAATTTGTACTTTTGTTTTCTTAATGTCCCTGATGCTGTTGTAGGTGTTCTACTTTATTTATACACCCCCGATGCTATAGGTGTTCTGCTTTATTCACACACACATACACACAACACACATTTATTTTGAGACAAGGTCTAACTATGTAGCTCTGCACCACACTATTTTTATTTTTGAAACAGGCTCTAACTCTATAGTTCAGTCCCTGGCTTGGAACTTAAAGCAATCTCCTGCCTCAGGCCCCTGATTCCTGGGAATACAAACATGAGCCTGTGCCTGGCTCTCATTTATCTTTTTGAATAATAGACTTTCAGCAATTGGTTCTACCAGGTTCTTCTTTTCTCTTAAAACAATAGACATTTATTGATTTGTTTTCTGTGGATTTTTTTTGATTTATTTATTTATTATATGTAAGTACACTGTTCTCTTAAAACAATAGACATTTATTGATTTGTTTTCTGTGGATTTTTTTTGATTTATTTATTTATTATATGTAAGTACACTGTAGCTGTCTTCAGACACTCTAGAAGAGGGTGTCAGATCTCATTACAGGTGGTTGTGAGCCACCATGTGGTTGCTGGGATTTGAACTCCGGACCTTCGGAAGAGCAGTCAGGTGCTCTTACCCACTGAGCCATCTCA
>NC_034591.1:105797727-105868892 GCF_900095145.1 Mus pahari | reverse complement strand
AAAAAGAAAAAAAAGAAAAGATGAGGTTTACACTATGATGTGCTCTGACTGGAGAGCTATTTTAAAGCACATGCAGTTCTCTCCATTGAGTATATCATTTGCTTCTGTGCTGGCTGCTTTATGTCAACTGGACACAAGCTAGAAGTCACTGGAGAGAAGGAATCCTCACCTGAGGAAATGCCTTCATAAGATTGGACTGTAGCAAGATGGGCGTAGTGGTACACACACCTTTAATTCCAGCACTTGGGAGATAGAGTTCAAGACCAGTCTGGTCTACAGAGTGAGTTCCAATACAGCTTTTTAATAAGTGATTGATGTGGAAGGACCCAGACCACTGTAGGTAGGGCCAACCCCTAGACAGGTGATCCTGGGTTCTATAAGAAAGCAAGCTGAGCAAGCCAGTAAGTAGCACTCTTCCATGGGCTCTGCATCAGCTCCATCAGCTCCATCAGCTCCTGTCTCCACGTTCCTGCTCTGTTTGAATTCCTATCCTGACTTCCTTTGATTTTTGGTCATGGTGTTTCATCACAGCAATAGAAACTCTAGCTAAAACAGCTACCTTTAAAAGTAGGTTTTTGTTTTTGTTTTTTGTTTTTGTTTTGTTTTGTTTTGTTTTTTTTTTGATTTTTCGAGACAGGGTTTCTCTGTGTAGCTCTGGCTGTCCTGGAACTCACTTTGTAGACCAGGCTGGCCTCGAACTCTGAAATCCACCTGCCTCTGCCTCCCGAGTGCTGGGATTAAAGGCGTGCGCCACCACCGCCCGGCAAAAGTAGTTCTTACAGTACAAATTTCATACTTACCTTGACATCCATAATCCTTCACTCTATAGGGCATGGCCCACCTACACGTCCCATCAAATGACACAGGCTGTGTAGTCAGGTGGTCCTCAGGCTAGGTGAAGGATAAGAAGGTCTTCACTCCTGTGTTCTAACTGTTGCTGCCCTGCCTTGTATCCTTAGGTTAGTCACTTCATCCTTGTGTTCAGGGTCCTCACATTAAAGGATAAACTACAGAACTGTTAAGCACCACACATCTCTGTCTTCTCCTCTCTCCCAGTGATATTCGTTCCCCGCATATGACAGAGCATGTCCGTTCTGCTCTTTCCTTGAAGCTCACATTTTGCCTGTACCTTCTCAAATCCCGTGTTTCTAAATAGACTAGAAGAGCCAGGTGCATCTGTCCATCTAATGATAACCCCTGCAGTAAAGGAGTGAATATGTTTAAAGAAATAGCCAGCATAGACCAGCAGTGATGGTACAAGCCTTTAATCACAGCACGCAGGAAGAGGCAGATGGATCTCTGTGAGTTCGAGGCCAGTCTGGTCTACATTAGGAGTTCTGGGCCAGCCGGGGCTATAAAACTATAAATAACATTTTTTATCTTTAAAAAGTTTTTTGGGGGAGGGGGCTGGTGAGATGGCTCAGTGGTTAAGAGCACTGACTACTCTTCCAGAGGTCCTGAGTTCAATTCCCAGCAAGCACACAACCATCTGTAATGGGATCTGATGCCCTCTTCTGGTGTGTCTGAAGACAGCTACAGTTTACTCATAGACAATAAATAAATAAATAAAAAAGTAAATCCTTTTTAAAAAAGATTTTTGGCTTATTTTTAGACTTTTTATTTTATGTATATGAATGTCTGCCTGAATGTTTGTGTACTGTATGCATGTGTGGTACCCACAGAGGCCAGAAGAGGGTGCCAGATCCCCTGGAACTGGAGTTAATACCAGTTCTAAATCATTATGTGGGCGCTGGGAACAGAACCCAGGTTCTCTGCAAGAGCTAGTAGGTGTCCCTAACATTTAAGCCAATATTCAGTCTCTTTGTGCTTTATTTACGAGTGTGTGTGTGTGTGTGTGTGTGTGTGTGTGCGCGTGCGTGTTTGTGTGTGTGCATGTTTCTGTGAATAAGTGCCATGTATATACAGGTACCCACATGTAGTAAATATTTAAACTCAATCGGGGGGTTTCCTCCTCATCTTGTTCTTTTCAACTCCCTTTCCCTTACCTAAGGAAGAAAGGAAGACTGAGAAAAGGAAGGGAAAAGGAAAAGAAATCCCTGAATCTAACCTCTTTATTTCATTTCCTCCCTATTCAAGACCATAATTATTTGTATACCATCTGCTAAAATGAAAACATATCTATTACTCATAAAATGGCCAAAACCATCCATCCCAACTTAAGGGACAGGGACGACAGTCTCCTTGTAATTGCTTCCTGCTGAATTGAAGCAAAGAATTCCTTTTGGGGGACCCAAGAAAATTAGAAAACAAAAACCAAACCAAGCCGGTTACTCTTAAGAAGGCCAGCTGTAGCAGCTGTTGCCCAGTCTCTCTGTGTCGAGGGAGTGTAGCCTTAAAGGAAGTCTGACTGGAATAGTCTGAAAGGCTGGACCAAGTGAGCTAATTGTTCTGAAAAATGTCCTGGAAGCAAGTCTTTAGAGAAAATAGCTTTGATACAGTTGAAGTAGGATCAAGCAAGAAGCTGGAACAGTAGGTCTCAGTATCTCAGGAGCCTCGAGGGTGAATCCTTTCAGGGCTGCCTTCTTGGTCTTCCATTCTGCAATATACAAACCTTATCGACATTTGTATTGAAAGTGCAGGGTGCAGAGATCAATGAAGAATGATTTTCTGCTCTTTGAACAGGTGAAAGACAACTGTCTTTCTTTAGAAGTTAGTCTGATCATATAATCAAACTCAAAATAAATCTTCATTTACACTATCTGAAAGAATGGTATGTAATAATAAGCCCTGAGAATTTTGTAGTCAATACAATTTGTTGGCTGTTTATAGACATTTAAGTCCCAGAGCTGTCCCCATGTTCAGGGATCAGTGTATACATTACCCATCTTGTTGATCTTGCCAATCTTCCTCTTGTCTGTAGCCAAGACCTTCAGGGAGTCACCCTCTGTCAAGTCTGATCCTTATTATTTTGGAAGGAGTCCAAAGCCCTTTCTTCTTTCTTAACACAAGTCTAGAGCCCCTCTCCCAACACAGCATGCCTTTGGTCCATCAGTTTGAAGTCATTAAAAGTACAGACCGATTCAATCTAGCAGAAGATGGCACTGGATTTCCTGGAGCTGGAGTTACAGACAGTAGCAATGTGGGGGCTGGGAACCAAATCTGGGTCCTCCAAGAGCCACAAACTCTCTGCTGAGCTGTCTCTCTAGCGCCCCTCCCCCACCAGACAATCTTCTGTTGCTCAGACAGACCTGGTCTTAAGCCGAATCCCTTCCAGTGCTGGGTTTACATGCATGCACCTTGTCTGGTTACAGTTTGTTCTTTTGCACAAATATTTTCCTACTTTACTGTATGTAAAGTAAAAATTCCACAAAATTATGGGCGCGGGAGAGTCACACTTCAGTGTTTTCATTCTCCCTTAAAGCATCGAGACATCTTTCTATCTTGGGAATTGCCACAGTTTCTCTCTGTATCTAGAATGGTTTCGCCCAAACCCAGCTTACCCAACATCTGTACATCCTATGAATGTCTCCATAGAAGGTCCCCTCTGCCTCCGTTTATGCTTAACCTGCCTTCCTACAGTTGTGGCTCTGGGCACACATGCTGAGGAATGCTCCTGCCCTCCTGAGACTGAGGAAGAGTCGTATTTGTTGCTTGGCGCAGGAGAAAACTTGAAGTCAAGAGGGAAGCACTGGCTAGAGAGAAAGGCAATTCCCACAAGATGTCTGAAGACAAGGACAAATCTGCTCAGGCTGTGAAAGCCAACTGGAAGTTGGGGGTCTAAACTACCCCTGGAGGCTGTAGTGGCTCAGAGGTTAAGAGCACGGACTGACCCGAGTTCAGTTCCCAGCACCCACATGGTGGCTCACGACCCTCTGTGGACTTCAAGCATGCACGTGGTGCGCATACATACATGTAGGGAAAACACACACATAAAATGAAAATAAATAAACTACACCTGGCACAGAGTTCCGCTCTCTGTCTTGCCCAGTCTCTTCACCAGAGCCTGGTCCTCTCAGGCCTTCAGGATCCCCAGGCCACGTGCCCCAGCAGGTCTCTGCTGATCCTGGCCTCTGGCTCCTTCGCTATAACTGGGGCCCAGTCTGCTGCACAAAGGGTTCGGGACCCGCTTCCCAGGGATATCTCACCCCCCACCCCTGGTGGCGAAGTGTGCGAGGCCCGAGGTGCAGGTGCGAAGCCGGACTCCGCAGTAGGGCCCCGCCCCCGAGCCCTCCGCTGCATCGATTGGGCGGATGAGCGCGTGAGTGGCGGGTACGCAGGCCAACGGGGCGCACGCGCGCCGCCGCCTTCGCTTTGCGCGCCCCCGAGGCCGGCCCGGGCGCCGCGGCGCTGCGGCTGCGGGCGGCAACGCTGCACCATGGCCCGGCCGCTGCGGGCCGCCCGACTGCCGCCGCCGCTGCTGTTGCTGCTGGCCGCCGGTGAGTGGGGCCGGGCCAAGCCGCGAGGGCGCAGCGCGCCACGGGCCAGTGCTGGCAGCGCCGCAGAACAAAGGCTGTGGGGCGCGCGGGGTCGGCCGCGCGCGGGGAGGAGGCGGCGGCGCGGGGCCTGGCGCGGGGACCCCCCCAGGCGCCCTGTCCTGGGCGCTGGATGCTCCGTGCCACGCGCGCGCTCGAGGACGGCGGCGGCGGGGCCGCTGCACCAGGGTGTCCGCGCCCCACCCCTCGCCAGGTGACAGGTGACAGGTGACCAGTCTGCGGCCACTGAGCAGAGGGGCGTGTGCGTGTGTGCGCGCGAGGGTGTAGAGAAGCGCAGCAGGGAGGCGAGAGCGCACGGGTGACACCCTTGGAGAAATCGCATCGTAAAGGTCCGGCGGGTACCCAAAGCGCGTGGGCCGGGGATGCCTAGGGCCGAGAGAGAAAGAGCTGCGTGGCCGGGGTGGATGTTTACATGTGCGTGGAGCTTGCCTGGGAAGGCGTGTGCGTGTCGTTGTGAACGCGTGTCCTCGACTGCGCGGGGCAACTTTATTAGGAGCTGACAAAGGGGTAGGTCTGCGACAGCGACTGCCGCCATATGGGGCTGTGTGTGAGACTCGGGTACGTGGTTTTCATTCAGCAGTCACTCCGGATACCTCGTTAGTGTGGGGTGGGCGTGTGACAGGTCGGGGCCTGAGGCAGGTTAAGAAATATGTGTGTGAGGGAGAAAGAGACAGCTTCTCAGGGTAGACATGGGATTCAGGGGTGTGTGCGAGTGTAGGGGGCGGGCACAAAAGCTTGACAGGCTCAGAGGCAAGCCACCACCACAGAAGGGGAGGGAGGAAGGCTGACTGCAAAGGTGGGTCAGACCAGGACATGGGAGAGCAGCTTCTCGGGGAAGATTGGAGCTGGGACCCCGTCCTAAAGTGGTCCTGGTGCAGGAGCAGGGTGTTGGGCTGGGTGGGCTACAGGACTTGGTGAATAGCCCCACACCACTTCCCCTCCAGTGGAGACAGGCATGGGACTGGCCACTAGTGCTCAGGCAGTTACCCCACCAAAACCCACCCTGTGTAATGTATACAAATTCGAGGAGGCATCTATGTGAGGTCAGGTGAAGACCTTGTTTGATATGAATAGGTGGTGGGCCCTTACTTTGAGACTGTCAATGATAGAACACCAGGAAAATGTCTGGGGAAGGGTGGGGGTGGGGGAACGCTGATCAGGGCTGTACAGACCTGTAATTCCAGCTCTTAGGATCCTAAGGGGCAGGAGGATTGGGAATTCAAGGCCAGTCTGGGCTGCAGAGCAAGACCCTGTCTCTAAATAGATAAATAAAATAAAACAAAAAGTCAGAGAGGTAACTGACCCCTCACACTGCTGTGCCTGCCCTGGGCACATTTTATGGGGAAGTGTCTATTGATGTTGGCCTGGGACATCTACACAGACCACCCAGATCTTTGCATACAGTCCTCTCTGGGAGGTCTGCTCTCTCTCTAGGTAGGGACCACACCATCCCTGCCAGCAGCGCAAGTCAGGATAGAGGCCTGACTCTCATGACCCCATCCTAGTGACCAGTGGGATGACAGTCAGGCTCGCTCCTTTCCTCCTCTCTCCCCACCCCCCTGTTTGTATGCCCCCACCTCTGTGCAGGCACACGTGTGTCTATCAGCATGCTTCCTTTTTTACACCTTTGTGTAGAAAGAACTCCTCACTTACGCACTCTTTCTCAGCGGCAAACATCAGTGGAGTCGGGTGGGGGTGGGGGATGGGGGGGTGCATCTCTGTTGTGGCTGCCACTCCGGGCTGTGGGGGCAGAGTGGCAGATGCTGCCCAGCCACCTCCCATGCTGGTGTCTGTTAAGGGCTTAGGGGGATCTGACTTGAAAGCTGCTGACAGGGGAGGGCCGAGTGCAGCTGGTGGTAGACAGAAGAGCCTGCCTGCCAGGGCTGAGCGGGACTGTGCAGGAGAACACACACTGGGCTCTGGGGCCCTGGCTTTCTCTGCCCCTACTGTGCAGGAGGACACACACTGGGCTCTGGGGCCCTGGCTTTCTCTGCCCCTAGGATGTCTGCCTGTCTCCGTGCCCCCCCCCCCTTTCTGGGCTTGTTTGGATCTGATCTTTCTTGATGCTGATCCCCCTTACCCCTTCCTGTGTGCCTTTTCCTTTCTGCCTCCCTTTGGGGTGATGAAGTAACAGAAAATTCGGCGAGTTTGAGGGAGAAAAAGAATCACACAACAAGCATAATTCTGGAATTTTTAAAACCAGGTGGAGACGCCACTGAGGCAGACTAATTATTAAATTAAAAAAGTATATGCAGAATGGACAGGGCTCGCCTTCTATTCTGGTATACTTTTATGGTGGACAGGTCTAAAAAGAAGAGCCACCCCCCCACACACACACACACGGCCTAAGTGATCCTCCAGTACCCAAGCCTTTGGAAAATAATCCGGTCTATATAAAGACAGAGCAGCCATTGCAAGGAACGTGCCTTCCGGAGAATAAGAATTGGTTGGGAAGAAGTCAGAACCAAGGGAAATATCAGATTCCCCTCCCCCCCTTTTAAAGTGAGATTTCAGTCTTTGTGAATGGCTATAGGCCACCAGGAAAGGTTGGTAAAGAAGAGATACTGGGGGCGGGTCACTGCCAGCTGTTGGAGTGCAGATGGAGAGTAGAGGGTCCCACCTGGGCAAACCCAGCTCTGCACACATATGTGGCTGAGCAAGAAGCTCTGCCTCCCACGCCTGTAGCTCTGCCCTGCTGTCTTGGGGCAGTTGGCTGTAGTGTGCTGGGCCAGTTGGCTATGGCTGCTTCTCTACCACACTTAAGTTAGGAATTGTTTTGTTTTGTTTTGTTTTTTTCAAGATAGGGTCTCATCATGTAGCTCTTGTTGCCCCAGGGCTCACTATGTAGACCAGGCTGGCCTTGAACTCACACAAAGATCTGCCTATGTGTGCCTCCCAAGTGCTGGGATTAGAGGTGTGTGCCATCACACCCAGCTAAGTTAGGTTCCGAGGAGGTAGTTCAGAGACGCCGAAGCAAGCAGGGCACATCTCTTCAGGACCCATGTGGAGTGCGAGTTCACGACTCTTGAGGAAGACCAACTTTACTCTCTCCTGCTGTGGCTGAAGCTGACTTCTCCGGCATCCCTGCTGAGGCGCAGTGTGTGGATAAAGCTGTACTCCTCCTGGTCTGGAAGCGCGTCTGCTCAGGCGCACTGGGAACCTGTACAATATTCAGGGTTTAATTAGCACACGCATCCCTCATCACCTGACGTTTTCTTCTTCCTGGGATGCATGAATGAGTTTTTCCAGATTGGTTTCTCTCATTTGGCTCCTTGCCATCCCCGTTCCCCAGCCCTGGGGAGGCTGCTTCTGCAAACGAGGGCTGCCGAAGCAGCTGGTATCTTGTATACAATTTAGATTCCATTTTTTCCCTAAACTGCTAATTTCCCTGCAGGCAGAGACTGTCCAAAGTCCATCTTTGCATCACCAGGGAGGACCTGGCATACCACCCGGCTCAGACCATAATCTCAGGAGTGACCGAGTGATTCTTGTATAAATTTTACCTGCAATAAGATGGCACATTCCTCACGTGGGAATCTTGGTTTTAGTTGGCCTTGGGATTTTGTGAATCTGTTTCACTTTTTTAAAATTAGAAAATAAGTGTTAAATAAATAAGGACACTTTTTTGAGGTGTTTCTAAACAGGGCCCCTGTGGACCTGTGAACTGAGATTTGTGGTGGATAGCATTGTGGGGGCACTTCAAAGGAAGACAGAGCCCTCCACCTGAACTTAGCGAGGAACCCGGGCAGTATGTCCAAAGGTGAAGGGTGTCCTCCAGTCCTCAGTGCGGATTCCCCTCCCGGGTACCTACATCCCGTGGTGGGGAACTATGCTGTCTTGAATATTGTTTTATGCAGCCCAGCTCAGCAAATAATTACTTCCCCAGCCTCCTTCATAGAACATCTGCAAGACCTTCCTGTGGGGAGAAGCAGCTAATTACAGCTCTTTCTATTAACTTAGTCCCACGAGTCCTCAGTGATTTCATCTGTAAAACAAGAGGGTCCGACCCAATTATTATTTATTCACTCAAGGGCTTGTTGAGCCCAATTGTGTATCAGGAACTAGACTCTGTAGTGTCAAGGGACCCACTATGTGCTTACCATCTGAGAGAGGTTGTATGATTGTCTCTTACCATTGGGTGAGCAGACTGTAGACCCAAGGCTGGAGTAACAAAGAATGGCACCCGCCAGCGCTAGTGACTGGGAAGGTTGTTCAGAAACTATTTGGGACTGGGAAGTTGTCTCGGTGGATAAGAATGGTCGCCGTGCAAGCATGAAGACCTGAGTTAGAGTCCCATTGTCCACAAAGGCTGAGTATGGCTGGACATGGCTGGACATGCTGTAACCCCAGCTTTGGGGGGCAGAGACTGGTGGATCTTGGAGTTTGCTGGCCAGTCAGCTAAGCATCCAGTTCAGTGAGAGACACTAGCTCAAGGTATTAACACTGAGAATGATAGGGAAAGCCACCGGGTGTTCTTCTCTGGCCACTGCATGTGTGTGCATGCTCACATGCATACAAGAACACACACACACACAGTACATATACTCACATGCTCTCATGCATACAACAGACATGCACACGAGAGAGAGAGAGAGAGAGAGAGAGAGAGAGAGAGAGAGAGAGAGAGAGAGCTGTGTCCAGAGACAGAAATAAGAATTGGGCAGATGAGAAGGCCGGAAGGGTGACTCAGCAGTTGAGAGCACTCACTGCTCTTGCAGAGGACCTGGGTTCAATTCTTAGCACCCACACTGAGGTTTACAACTCTACTTCCAGGATGCAATGTGCTCAGCCTGGCTCCATGGGCACTGCAGTGCAGCTGGTACATGCAGGCACACATTCAGGAAAAATAAAAATAAACAGATCTTTGAGAATTAGGTAGAGAAGAGATGAGGATAAATAGATGCTCATGCAGAAGGCATAGCATGTATGAGGAAAGCAAAGGAGGTAGTAATGTTCTGGAAATCTCTAGAAATTCAGTTTAAAGCACGGAGCATTCAGGGAATGATTGCGAGAATGGGGGAGGGGTACTGGACTTTGTCCATTGATGGGAGCCCCTCTACCACTTTAAAGAATATGGCTGGGTCATCTTTGCGATGGGATGGTAGGTACCGATTTGGCGGTCAGAAGCTACTCAGAGTTTTGTTATTCCAAGTGTGGTCTGTGGACCAACAGCATTACTCATCCATGCAGAGCCCGGCGCACTGAGTGAGTCATGTGTACACTTAGGCTCTGGTGGTACTCTGTTCCAGAGGGTAGTGTGGAGGAGAGCACACAGTGAGCAGTGGTGGCGAATCTTGAAATACCGAAAAATCCCTGGGGGACTGTCTCTGGAGAGAGTTGGTTAGAGGATATTCACGGCCAGTGTGTTGGGAGTGTGGAGCTTGGGGAAGCACCCACACCTTCTCATTTGAATAGACCTGATTCCTTCCTACCAAAACTGGCCTTTTGAGCTGTGAGTAGTATAGCCCTCATTCCAGTAATGTAGCCTTGACTGCTTTGTTGCACTGTGAGGTCTGGCACACTGTGTGTGTGCTCTCTTGGGGAGCACCATTGTCCACCCCATAGAATGAGATGAAGAGTGAGCATTCCCAGGTTCTGCCCAAGCTGCTTTCCCTCCCAGGATCACTTCTTGTTCAGCCTCCCCCTGCTTTGCAGTCTGCTAGCAGGGCACCATGCTGTCATCCTGCGGTGTGCTTTCAGGCCTCATATACACACATACATACATGCCTACATACATACATACATGCATGTATACATACATATACACATACATACTCACATACATACATGCATGTATACATACAAATACATAAACAGCATGTTACACTGTGCTATGGTGATCTGTCATCTTCTTGGGCTCCATGAAGATCAGGGACTTTATCTTTCTTATTTCTGCATATACCGGACTTTGTATAATGCCTGGTGCAAAGCTAACATTTATAAATTGCATGCATGAATGAGTGTAATCCTACTCTGATATGAAAGAACAACATTTATAACCTTTCTCAGAATACATACAGGCTGCATCAAATTTGAGGGTGTGTAACAAATCATCCCCAAATTTTGTGACTTAAAACAGAACTTCTTGGGATGGCAGGATAGCTCAGTAGGTAAGGGTGCTTGTCACTAAGCCCGATGACCTGAATTCAGTCTCTCCAGCCCACACAGTAGAGAGAGCTGATTCTCAAAAGTTGTCCTTTGGCATCCATGCACATGTGCACACAAGCACACACACACACACACGAGACAATAAATGTTAATTTAAAAACAATATTGAAAACCCTCCAGAAATTCTTTTTGTTACTATTTTTTAATGTGTATGGATGTTTTGTCTACACATTTATCTGCACATCATGTATAACATGGGTGCCCAGTGCAGGCAAAGGCCAGAAGAGGACATCAGATCTTCTAGAACTGGAGTTATAAATGGTTGTGAGCCACCATGTGGGTACTAGGAATTGAACCCATGTTCTTGTTTTGTTTTGTTTTGTTTTGAGTTCTGGGATTAAAGGCGTGCACCACCACTGTCCAGCTTGAACCCATGTTCTTGGGAAGACCAGTCAGGACCCTTAACCAGAGAGCCATCTCTCTAGCCTCAACCCCCAGAAATTCTCGATGTGATCATCAAACTAGAAACATCAACCTGGGAACTTTCTAGAAATATGGATTCTTGGGGGCTCCTCACAGAATAACTGGGCTCAAGGCTTATCTGTAGCTCTTCTCTGTTTAATTCCCACACACCCCTACCTGCAAGTCCATGCTGGCTCTAAAGTAAAAGGTACGGGTTTTGAACAAATTCTGTTAATTTAGCGTATGACTCTGGGCTGGCCATGTATCCTGGGATATCTGCTCCTCCTGGCTGTTTCCGGTTTCAGCTGAAACACTATGCTAATCTGGTTGCTTTCTACACAGACTCTCATAGATCAGGCTAGCCTGGGCAGATGGACCAGAAGTCCGAAGAGAAAAAAACTTGAGGCCTGTCATGAAGATGGTACAGTGGCTCAAGTCGGCGGAGTGGGGGCTTAGCCTCAAGGGAGGAAGTGAAAAGTTTCAGAGGTGTGCCCTCCTAGAGGATACCCTCCCCACAGTCTCTGAGAGGAACCTTGCACCTGGGTGGTCTCTGCGTGAGACCCAGCATCGTGACTCACTACTACCTACCTATTATGGGATGGATATGGCTCTTCCCCATAATATTAGGACTAGAAAAACAACATGAGTATCTTAGGATCTCCCTGTGATGGAGTGAGAGTTGGAGCGGAAGGATGCTTTGCATCCTCTCCTGGAAACCAAAAGGAACCTTAGGGGCTGTGGACCTCAAGAAGATTGTCACGTCTCCCTCTGCTCTCTAGATACCTTAGAACATGACTATGTAGTGTCCTTCCCGTGTGAGTTGGTACTGTGGACTCAGGAGCATTATGAAGACAGCTTTAGCTTTATGGCAGCGGGGCCTTTGACTTTGGATCTGGCATCTGGGATATCTAGAGATGCTCTGAAAGAGGTGTCATGGTTTCCAGCTTCTGAGCCAGAAACTTCCCCCCACCCCCCAGGCCACAGGCCACAATCAGGTAGAGCATGACAGCGTCTCTGAGTCCTACCTTCCAGCAGAGCTCCCCTATCAGGTATAACTTGGCCTCCCACAGTTCGGAATGAGGCCTGTAGATAAGCTTGCTGAGAGTAGAGTGTCTCTGAGCCACAGAGTAGAAGGGTCTAGCATGCCGCTCTCGCTCTGTGGGTCTGCCTTTGCCTCTGTAGTCGGCTTGAATTGACTGGGAGGCCACACTAAACATTGATGAGCCCTGACACTCACGTTAGCCTCTTCTTGTGGGAGATACAACCTGTTGTGTGCTCTTAGGGTTCTCTAGGTGGGGGACCTCCTGGCCTTCGTGTCTTCCTCAGGCCCCTGTACAGCAGTACACAGTACCTGGGGGCTCACTGGGGATAGATAGCTCTGCCTACGTGGGACAAATGTTCTCCCTCTGGGACTCGGGGCTTGGAGTGACTGTCCATGCTTTAGACACAAGGACATTAAGGTTGGACGTGAGGAATGAGCTTGGGGCCACTCAGCCTAGGGAGGGAAGACAAGTATACACTTATTTTTCTGGTGCCCTTCTCGCCTCCCCTACTAGCCCTCTTAAGCTTCACTTACCCCACCCAGATGCTTTCCTATTGGTCAGTGTGCTATTCTTGGTCCTGGGCTGACTGATGTGTGCACAACGTACCTGACATCTCCCCAGTTTCTGCTGGAACTCTGTGATCCTTTCGTTTCCTTCAGCTGCCAAGCCCCGTCTTCCTCATCAGGGGGTTGAGGAGATTAAAATCCAGATACCGTTTGTAAGGCACTTTGCACATGGCCCTGAAAATATGAGGTCTTGTTTTTATTATAAACATCAGTGAAATTTTCCCTTCATTATAATCACAGCAGGTCACAGTCCACATTCAGTGCAAGGGCAGGGGTGGGGGCTTGGACCTGCCCTCCCCACACCACTGATGTTCTTGGTCTTAAGAAGGACTCAGAGGGCATTTCCACCAACCTCCCGGCCTTCTAGGTGAGGAGGTGAGACCCAGGGCCCTTGAGCAACTTCTCAGAGCTTTCAACAGTACGGTGGCCAAGCTAACTGTGGAACTGGTCCATTGTGAGTTTGGATGTTCTCAGCGTCAGGCGGAAAGAGAGAGAAGATGATCCCTTTTCATTTGTAGTCTGGTCATTGTTTTGTCTCGATACATCAGGAGAGTCTAAGATTCTAAATAAGCATACAGAATTACCAGCACTAGTGAGTTTACCCTGCAACCTTGCGAGGGTGATTAAACTGCACCCAGGAGTCCTGCCTGGATGCCAGTCGCATCTAATGCAGGCTGGAAGAGTCTCGGGCTGGGATACAAACTTAGAGAACATTGTCACATGCAGAGCAAGGTCCTTGGCTCGCATTCGTACCTGCAGTGCCTGGCACAGCTACCAGACTGGGGCAGAGGAGCTTTCTGAGCATCCTGAGGATGAGGGAGCTGGGTCACCGAGTTCTCACTCCCTACTGGTCCTGCTGGTCACACGGAAGACTCGACACACTACAGAGGGCATCTCAGGTCCCCTTGAAGCCGAGAAGTGTCCATCTCCGTGGTTTGTCTAGCCAGTCCTTGTCCTTAGTATCCCTCCTGATGTCTGGCTTTGTGCTTACAGGAGCTTCTCTGGGTGCCTATGCGGTCGGCGCGGATGAACCTGGCCCCGAGGGCCTCACCTCCACGTCCCTGCTGGATCTCTTGTTGCCCACTGACTTTGAGCCACTGGACTCGGAGGAACCCAGTGAAGCCATGGGTCTAGACACCGGCCTCGCCCCGGGCTCGGGCTTCCCCAGTGAGGACAGCGAGGCGTCCCGGCTCCTGCAGCCGCCACAGTACTTCTGGGAAGAAGAGGAACTGAACGGCTCCAGCCTGGACCTGGGTCCCACTGCAGGTAGCTCTGCTCGCTTACCTCTACACAGGGTGCCAGGAGTCATCCATGGTGGGGGGGGGGGCATGAGACAGTTTCCACTCCAGCCCCTTCCCCTGTCCTCTCTGGTGGCTTCCAGATTGCCATACATCTGTCATGGTCACATCTCTGAGACTAAGTTTCTTCTTAATACTGACTATTGTTTTGAGCCCAGGCACTCACACATACAGCCTGGGGCTGGTAGCCAGAGCAGCGAGCAACTTGCAGCCCTTCCAGCCCTGGCCTCTGCAGGGCTGTGCTGGGCTTATGGGGCCTCTTTTTAAAGACTAGGAAAAGATAACTGTGGTATCAAATTCAGCCACAGGTCTTCTTCCAAAACTATGACATGCTCAGTAGATCTACGCTTTGTGATTTAAACAAGAATTGGTTAGGAGCACCGGCTGCTCTTCCAGAGGCCCAGGGTTTAATTCCCAGAATCTACATGGTGGCTCACAGCTGTCTGTAATTCCAGTTCCAGGGGACCTGACTCCCTCTTCTGAATTTCTCTACACTCCCAGGACACCAGGCACATACTTGGTGAAAACTCTCATGCACATTAAAATAAAATATATAAATCTAATAATTTTTACATGAATATTTGTGGTTTTGATAGCGATATCGTTAATCACAGCACTCAGGAGGCAGATGCAGCTGGGTCACTGCGAGTTTCTCGGTCAGCCTGTGAATGAGACCCTGTCTCCAAAGGAGATAAACACTATAGAAATTAAAAAACAAAACAAAACAAAAATCCAAGTTAATTCAAGGGGAGTAAAGCCACCCACAGTACAACAACAGAAGACTGAAAAAAAAAACTAGAACAATAAGGAACATTCTATTTTCTTTTTCAATTATATATACATATATATATATATATATATATATATATATATATATATATATACATACATACATACATACTGTAGCTGTTCACCAGAAGAGGGCATCGGATTCCATTACAGATGGTTGTGAGCCACCGTGTGGTTGCTGGGAATTAAATTCAGGACCTCTGGAAGAACAGTCAGTGCTCTTAATCTCTGAGCCATTTCTCCAGCCCCGGGATATTTTTTTCTTACGTGTTTCCTTTATTTTTGTTTTATGTATATGGGTGCTGTGCTAGCATGCATTTCCTCTTTGCACCATGTGGGTGCCTATGACCCAAGGAGACCAAGAGAGGGATAGATCTCCTGAGACTGGATTACAAACAGTTGTCATAAGCCACTGTCTAGGGGCTTTCAATCAAACCAGGTCCTGTGGAAGAGCAGCCAGTGCTCATGACATCTGAGCCATCTGTCTAGCCCCTACCACTCAATTTTTAACAGTTGTGCAGTATCTCACTCATGGTCGTCAGGTGGCCTGAGCTCCTCCCCCTGTTGTGGATTACAGGGTTAGTTGCAGCAGCAAATGACCTCATACTTTTTTGCACTGCCCTGGCTATAAAGTGTCCTGGTATAATGGCTAGAATGAAATCACTAGGTCAAGCGATTTCTCGGTCAGCATCCCACCCAGGAAGAAGGCAGGGAACCCAAATAGCCCCCAAGAAATAAGGCAGTGGATTTGCAAGTGTCTGGCAGGATGTGGGCTGATCCTTAGGAATCCAGGCCACAGATGCATGTCACCACCCTTGGGTACAAAGGATTGGAAGGTGACCATCTCTGGCAACCATCTCCTTCCCACTCCACATCTAGGATCCCATCTGCAGGTTCCTCAATGTCCTGTTCTTCCTCTCGCCAAATAGCCTGTCAGAGACAAGGCCATGGGAGCCCAGGGCTGTGACTGGTCAAGTCAGCCTAGGGCAGAGGCAGAGGAGAGCTTTAGACAGTTGGAAGGCAAGTGGAACAGCTCTGCTATCAGGTGTGCGAGTCTTTACAAGGGCTCTGTTAGCATCCCCACTGTGACCCCCAGAGGGACTCCAGCACTCACCAGAGGTACGGAGTTCTGGGGCCTGGGACGTTTCCCGCCCCTGAGTTCCATTAGCCAAGTGCAATGGCCCAAGCATTCCTTGCATGTGGGCAGCTGATGTAGTGGATGCCAACCTAGACTAGGTAGTGAGACCCAGTCTCAAGAAAGCCAGGGTCTGGAGATGCAGCATGAAGGTAGATTTGCCTCCCTGGCCATGCACAAAGGCCTGGCTTCCATCCCTAGAATCCCTCAAGGGGAGGATTTTGCTCAGTTTGATAGGAAAATTATAATGGTCTTTGGTAATAGCCTAGTAAGCTTAATATAAATAAAGATATATTAATATATATAATTAAATCTACATATATACATGTATATATTCTGAACATACATTATGTAACATTCTATGCAAATATTTTACTTATAGAAATATCAGCTATAGTTTTCAGGGTTGGAGAGATAGCTCAGTGGTTTAGAGCACTGGCTGCTCTTCAAGAGGACCCAGGTTTGATTCCCAGCACCCATATGGTGGCTCATAACCAACCGTCTATAATTCCCAGGTTCAGAGGATCCAGCAGGCATAAAAGTGATGCACATACATGTATGTAGGCACAACATTCATGCACATAAAGTGAAAATAAATAAAATGTAGCTTTCACTTTGGACTTGAAGCGTGGGCTAGTGGAGAGAAGGCAGATTCTATAGTTCCAGCCCTGCCTGCTAGCAGCAACTGACATCAGTGAACAGTGCAAGGCTAAAGAATGAGGCCAAGTCTCACCTAGAATAAGTGGGGTCCTCACCTTGCAGGGAGGGGTGTGTTCCCAGCACCCAGCACAACATTTGGCAGTGCGAACTGCTCTGCAGATGGTTGTCATTGTCACCACTGTCACATTTCTTCTTGCTGAAGCATTCTTTTTTTTTTTTTTCTGCCACTGTACAGCTTTTATATAGAAGAAAGAAAATATGTCTCTGTCACAAACAGAAACATTTTTACAGTCTGTCAATTTTTTAAATAAGTTTTAAAGAATGTGTTTGTTTACATGCTGTGTGTATGGCTGGTTGTTTATGTGAACTATGTGTGTGCAGTGCCCAGGGCATCTAGAAGAAGGCATCATCTTCCCCGGAACTAGAGTTACAGGAGGCAGTGATTGCTCAATGTGAATTCTGGAAATCTAACCCAGATCCTGTGAAAGAGCAGCCAGTGTTTTTAACTGCTAGGCCATTGATCCGGACCCTTGAAAATGGTTTTAAATGTTTTTGTTGCTTTTTTTGTTCAAAGAAGTTTTTCCTCCCTGAGATGTCTGTTCCTCTATTCCGCTCTTCCCCTGTGCTTTTATACTTTTATATTTAGTAACTGTAATGTTGGTGAGAGGTAGAAACCCATATCAGTGACTTTTCTTGTTATTGTGATTAAACACCAGCCGAGAAGCAACTTAAAGGCAGGAGGGTCTCATTGGGCTCAGAGTTAAAGAGGATACAGCTCGCCACGGTGGAGGGCAGCTCCATGGCGACGTAGCGTGCGTCCGGCACACCTTACCTGCTCACATCTTAGAGGAACAGAAAATAGAGATCAGAAAGGAAGTGTCCAAGCCTACCTCTATCAACGCCCTTCCTACGTCTAGTCTCTGCCTCCTAAAGGTTTCACAACTTCCCAAAACAGTGCCATCAGCTGGGGACCAAGTGTTCAAACAGGAGTTTATGGGGACATTCTCATCTAAACCACCAGGGGGCGTCATCTCCTCTTCCCGGGTAGGTGACATCATCCCAACAGTTCAGCCCTTCATCCTAAAGGGGGCAGTCTGATGCTCTGTGCCTCTCTCTGGATCTTCCCACTGTGGAGAGGCAGGCAGGCAGTGGGTAGGAGAGCAGCAGAGGTGCCTGGGACTGCCTCCTGGCATCGCGGCAGTCTGAGTCCAGGAAAGTGTTGTATCTCCTCCCTGGGCTGCTGCAGGCCTGGTGATAAGGAGAAGTCTCACCATCATCTGCTGAGTTCAAGCCCTGTCAGTATGGCTTGCTTGGCTTACTGTTTTCTCATCTCTGTCTCACCAAGTGATGTTAGCACAGTCCTCTCAAGGAAGGGAAGACACAGGCAGGCAACCTTAACTGTGTACTTGTTGGTGGCCTTCCCCTCCCCCTTTGTGTCTTGCCTTTTTATACCACATGACTCCATCTTTCTGGGCAAACACTCCTGGGTGAACCCCAGTTATACAGAACGTAGCTTATATTTCCAGCCCACCAGAAACTGGTCTCCATAGTACAGCCCCACCTCCTTTTCTGCCTGGCAGAGCTGAGTGGATGAACTACTCAGGGGCTCACCAGTGAATCTTGCACTGTCCCTAGAATCCTATTCTAACTGGCACTGGCTCAAACCTGCTCCTCCAGCCTCTACTTCTAATTCTTCCCATCCCATTGACCACAAAAGCTCTTTTCCACCCTAGCTGCCTGGTTGCTAGGTGACTGTCCCTCACTACCCAGCTTAATAGGGGACAGTCACGCATGCTGTCCATGTCATGGTGTGTAGCCTGGAAAGTAACATGGGGCTGGTGTCCCACGCCATCTCACTCTCTGGGCCAGTGGTTGGTGACAGTACCCACTTCCCAGCCCACCTGCCGGCAGTTGTGTCTCTGCATGCCATTAGCAGCCCCTAAACACAATTTCCTCACCGTGCCTGCCATGTGTTACTGCAAGAGGAGTGAGGTGGGAATAGAGTTAGGGTCCACACTGGCAGTGGGTAGGGAGGCAGATATTTAGAAGACACAACGGGAACTGTGTCGCTCACCACGGGAACTGTGTCGCTCACCACTATTGCTGGCTTCTGCTCTCACTCGAGGAGTCAGAGTCCTACACCCTGTGTCTGAGGAACTCAGTTGTCTCAGACCTGCTCTTCAGGTCAGTGTCTCTCCAGAAGAGCAGACACAACAAAGTGAGGAGAGGTGGGGTGTGGATGGAGCCATGCCGTCTGCAAGCTTGAGGTGGAGTTAAAGCAAGATCAGCTCATTCCCAACGGCTAGAGATAAACAATAGCTGCCATTTATCCAGTTTTAGCTGCTGTCTACTGTAGGATTGTAAGGTGCTGGAAGCCAGACCTCCACAGTAGAAAGGCCACATCTGGGAGGCCTTTGGATCTCATGGTCCTGAGCTGCTCTGTGACATTTACCCCTTGATCATGATACTAAGCCGCCCAGGAGGTGGAGCTCCGGCCCTTATTATCACTTATTAATCATGTATTAAAGGCCTATCTTGGTACTGTCATAACCACAGCTAAACTCTGCCCCCTCCCCTCATGTAGCCCACACTGCCAGAACTCACAATCCTCCTGCCTCAGCCTCCTGAATGCTCTGGTTGCAGGTGTCCAGCGCTCACAGTTGGCTTCTGATCATAAATTTCAAAGTGAGTTTCAGAGCTGATATGCAGTCCACAATACCCCACGGTTGCTCCCTGCCACTCTCTACCCATTTTCTTTTCTGTCAGACAGGATCTGCATTAGGCACTAAGATCCCAGGGAAGAAGCGAGTCAGAATCCTGCCATAGAGGGTGTGAGTGACCCCTGAACGCCAGCAGGTCCTAGACTGCACAGACTGGCAGGCTTGTGTGGAAAAGGATCTGTGGGGGCTCAGGGAAGAAGGAACAGGCTTGCAGTTCCAGCAGGAGACTCAGAGCGCCAGCCTGGGCTGTCTGGGCTAGCCTGTTCGATCCTGTTCTGTGGCTTCAAGGGCTGTCTGGACTAGCCTGTTCCATTTTGTTCTATTGGCTTCAATCCAGGTAGTGTCCAGAAAAGTCATTGTCCCTTTCCTTAGTGATCCCATAGGGAGTGAGCTCTGCATCCCAGGACCAGGAAAGGGTCAGGTTGGTTCAGATTGGGTCCTGAACCCCTTGCCTGCCCTGTCACAAAGCCAGCATTTGCTGATTGGCAAGGGCTGGGGCAAGCTACCCTTAAAGCAGTGCATGTGGCGGGGGGGGGTGTGTGTGTGTCCCTTAACTCCAAGAAGAGGAAGGCATATCCCCAAAGGGGAATCACACACAGAAAGAGGGGTCATGGAGGGGACCACGAACAGCAAAGCCTTGAGTAGGGCTTTCACTCTGAGTATCTCATGGGTCTCAGAAGCAGGGCAACCACAATCACTGTTTTATAGCTAAGGAAACTGGGTCAGAGATTTAAAAGTGGCACTAAATTACCCAGAGAATAAGTGGCAAAGCGAAATCTCAAATCAGCCACCCTTCCGTAGATGGAATCACTCTTACTAGACTTCTTTAATTACGCCTGCCTGAAATGGAACTTGCAGAAACCAGACACCGAAGCAGCTGTCTGCTGGGACCTGAGGATAGTGCTGTACCTCAAGTCTGTGCTGAGCCGTAGCTGCTGCTGCTGCTGTGTGCTCTGACCCTGTAGTTACTGTACCCATGTGAGTGCATTCACTGGGAAGGACAGGCCCTGAGGCAGCGCCAGCTGCCAAGCACTGAAGGGAACACTTGCATCTCGACCCCAGGAATAAAGCTCTTTATTTTTATGCTTGTAATAAATACTAGCATATAAGTATTTTAAAGTACAAACAAAAGAAGAAAATAGAATTGGCCTACATTCTCATCACCTAAAGCTACTGATTGATTATCTTGGTCTCTCTTCTGACTTTCTCTTATAGGAAATGGGTTTTTAAACGGCTTTGGCATTCAACAGAGCTGTGGTACACACACCTCTGGAGGCTGATCATCAGCCCCGATGCCCTGTGCCAGCAAGTACTTCTCCAACTTTGGAGTGAGGGCTGATGGTGTCCCAGGGTCCAGTGGGGCACTGGCCACTGCTTCAGCAGCACCTGCCTTCCACTCCACTGCAGGGAGCCAGAGAGTGCCAGGCCTTGCCTTTGAGATAGGGTCTCATCCAGGTTCCCAAGCTGACCTTGAACTCCAGCAGTTCTCCTGCTTCGGCTTCCCAATTGCTTCCCAGCGGAGGCGGGCGAGCTGTGTGAAATCCCAACCTTGCTCCTATCTCTTTGAAGACCGTTGAGGCTGATCCTTAGAGAGTCAGTTTTAGTTGACTGATGGCCTCTCTCCTTTCTCCTATGTTCTAGACAGATCTCTTTTGGCTTTGGATATTTCCACATTAACACTTGGTTGAATTGCTGACTGGCCGGTGCGCACTAAGGGTACGATTTTCAGAGATTTGACATTAACCTGAAGGGACATTTAAAGTGATCTTTTAAGATCTCTGGCCCTGATGTCTGTTTTAATTCCAGGCCTTGAACAAGGAGGTCATTCCATTAATATTTCAGCTAATGCCAAATGTCTTCAGTGCTAACACGGGGAGAGGGACAGAACAAGGCCCCCGGCCGTAGTATATCAAGGGAGGGACTTGTGCAAAGCCCAGGGAGACAGACAGCACGATATATTCAGAACGCAAGCACCAGCACCGTGGTGAGGGAAAAGACAGAAAGGGGCAGAGGAGCCAGCCATCTGAGGAGAGCAGGGTTCACAGAGCGTGTGCTGGCGCCGCCACGTGGAGCCTCCTCTCCTGCTCCAGGGAGCCCCCAGCTGGTACATCACACACCAAGGCCGGGACTCACTCAGCAGGCACTGGCGGGTATTTGCTTTTTAAAACTGGGTTGAAGCGGGGTGGTGGAGGCGCACGCCTTTAATCCCAGTGCTCAGGGCAGAGGCAGGCGAGTCTCTGAGTTCGAGACCAGCCTGGTCTACAGCTAGAGCTACACAGAAAAATCCTGTCTCAAAAACAAATAACAAAGAGACAAAAGGGAATGAAACCCCACAGGGTTTCAAAGGACAGGAGTATCAACAGGGAAGGTAGAGGACAAGAAGTCTGGTTGTGTGGCCCCAGGATAGGTATGGTCAAAGTTGGAAGCACTCAGAGAATATGTGAATTCCCCTTTTTCTTCCCTTGAAGAACCCTTAACAGGTGGCTCTCTCTAGATAAAAGGAGATGGGATTAAAACAATATATATATATAGGAAGAAAGAGAGAGGCAACAGGAGAGAAAGGCTTTTTTTTTTTTTTTTAGGTAAGGAAAGCTCCAGAAGGTAATTAATTGCAGCTGGTTACCTGACAGAGGGTGGGGCTTCCAGCGTTAGAGGTCCAGGTGGCTGGGACCTCATCCTAGTGGTGACTGTCACAGCTGTCCCTACAGCCACTGCTCTCCCTCATGAGATGCACAAGGGGTGTGCAGTGTGACCCCAGGATGTTGCTGGAAAGGCAAAAGGGAGACGGTCACCACTTTTCCTGTCGCTGTAACAGCATGCCCGACAACAGGAACTTAATGGAGGGTTTACTGTGCCCCACACAGGGAGGGTGCAGTCTGTCATGGTGGGGAGAGCATGGTGGCAGGGAGATGAGGCAGTGGGTCACTTCCTGACAGCCAGGAAGCAGAGAGAGAGGAGTGCTTCATCTCAGCCCGCTCTTCCCTGTTCATTCTGTCCAGGACCCCAGAGCCCCTGGGATAGTTGGACCAGGGTTAGGGTGGGTCTTCCCACCTCATTTAACGTAACCTAGAAACCCACCCCAACCCCCAGACATGCCCAGAAGTTTATTTCCATGGTGATTTTAAATCCCATCAGGTTGGCACCTAAGATTAACCACCCCAGGCTCCTTCTCATTCCTTACATTATGATGTCAAACAATATCCCACCATAGAGGGTGGGTATGGGATATGTGGACTTCAGGACATTTCCCGGGTTTGAGGACTCCCAGAATTATGGCTCCTGCCTGTATGTCTACAGCAGCTGCTCCTGGGACTCAGGCCCAGCTTAACACCGTCGCTGTGGTCAGAGAAAATAACGGCTGCTCACTCCCCTTCCCGTGTGGATCCTAAGCTGAGTCTGGCTGTTGAATGAAGCGACCGTGAAGTGACTTTAACTCCACAGAACCCAGGCCTCCACTGTAATGGCAAGCGTCACAGTCACACTCGGAGGCCATCCTTTCACTCCGGGCTCTCCAGCTGAGAAGCAAGTCCCCAGCTCTGGGTTCAGAGAGCAGGGTGTCTGGGACCTAGCAAAGAGTTAGATTCAAACTTAAGCCACAAGGTGGCGCTGTAACTTTACAGCATCTTTCCCCAGCAGTTCCAGATGAAAGTCAGGGGAGCCTCTGTGCCTTAAGGACTGCTGGTGTGTATGTGTGTATGTGCGTGCATTCGTGCGTGCGTGTGTGTGTGTGTGTGTGTGTGTGTGTGTGTGTTTGTTCTCGTTCTGGGCCTGCCTCTGTGCCTTAAGGACTGCTGGTGTGTGTGTGTGTGTGTGTGTGTGTGTGTGTGATCATTCTGGGCCTGCCTTGTCTTGTGACTTTGCTTGATCTTGTTGGGGTGGGTCGTCAGGTCTGAGAGACTTCTGTTAGTGGCCCGTACTCTTTGGATGATGTCTTTGGCACAGGCTTCCTGAAAATAGCCCCTTGTCTCCTGGGCAGTCCTATTAGTTAGCTGTGACTGCATCCCGGTGTCATGGGTTCTCCGATGCATCTTAACCTCAAGCAGACTTTTGAAGTTTGGCTTCAGCCAGAGAGGCTGCAGCGGCAACTGTAGTGACTTGAAGCCACCAAGATAATCCTAGCCAGCCTGGGGCAGCAGCAGTTCACAGGCACCGTCTTAGAGGGTGACACGTGCTGTCCACAGCTCTTCCTCTGGCTGTCCTTCACAATTATTTATGTTTTCTTATTTGGTGGGGTCTTTGCAGTGTTAGTGATGGACAGAGAGCCCTGAGCTCCTAGGCAAGCGTCTACACTGTCTCTCCCTCTCCTTCCCCTGATCCCTTTACACTTTGCCATGGGCACCCCCTCATTCAGATCTTCCAGAGCCTCTACTACCTACCCCATAAAGCTCTCATCCTACCATGGGGCTCTGCAAAGCCATTCGATGCCTGTACCAGCCTGGGGAGGAACGGGTTTATTTCTTGCATTTGTATATCGTAGTCCATCCTTAAGGGAAGTCAGGGCATGAACCATGGAGGAAGCTGCTCACTGGCTTGCTTGGCCTGCTTTCTTACACAGCCAGGGACCACAGGCCCAGGGTGGCACTGCTCACAGTGGGGCTGGGCCTTCCCCCATCAATCATCAATCCAGGAAATGCCCCCACAGACACGCCCACGGACACGCCCACGGACACGCCCACAGACATACTCACAGGCACGCCCACAGGGCAGTGAAGGGGGGCAATTTCTCAACTGATGTTTCCTCTCCCCGAATGATTCAATCGGTGTCAGGCTGACAGAGACTGGCCAGCACACTGCCGAATCGGTATCTTAGCTCTCCTGTGACCACAGTCCCATCTGTCCCTCGAATGCCACCAAACACCTGCTAGTGACTGACTCCCTCAGTGATGTCTGTGCTTCCCTATTGTGCTCCAGTGCCCAGTATCATAGAGACTCAGCAGTGATAACCAGTGACTGGTCTCCCTCCACTGCTTCAAATCATGCAGCGCTTGTCTGGAGGGATGGGTCGTCGTGTTACTCGGTCTCTCTGCTTCCACAGCACTCAGACTGATCCCACGCCCCTTCCCACAGTGTACCCTCCTTCCACCACCTCACAAGCTGGGTTGTGAGGTGCTCTTTAACTTCCTAAGAGCCCTCCCCGACTTCAGAGGCAGCACACTCCCTGACTCCCGAAGCTTCCTGTACCCAGCCATTAGCAAGGCCCTGTCTGCAGGTTGACTCTTAGATTTTCCTTTCCTCTCTTTTAGAGGCTGGACCTGTGGGCTGTCCCTTCTCCCTCTCCTCCTCACTGTCTGATTCAGTCCACAGGTCTGTCTCTGTTTCTGTTGGTGTCTCATATATATATATATATATATATATATGCATACATACATACCTGCTTGCTCATCACTCTTTCTTGGGGCTGCTTTCCCCAAATGTCTTGTGAGTCTTGATGGTTCTTTTCTGTTCTACAAAGGTAACACTAGACTGCCTGGTTTCAGGGGTGCTGTGGGTTTCCTCTGTGGACGTGTGGTCCCTGTTCCCTGGATGGGATCGCTGCCTCCTTGTGTGGGGAGCTAGCTACCATCTCTTCAGGCTGTATGCTGTGCAGAAGTGAAGGAGGAAGACCTTAAAGGACCAAGGCTCCACACCTCAAAACACACACATAAGAAAAGGGCAGCTGGGTGTTCTAGCTGCTCTGTATGGCTCACCAGGTTTCCACTGTTGCAAGATCGCTCAGGTTCTAAGTCTTACCTTCTTTGTTGCTATCTTGTTGAGATAGTATCTCAGTCTGTAGCCTAAGCTGGAACTTACTATGTGGCCCAGGCTGGCCTCCGATTCATGGCAGTCCTGCCTGCCTCATGCTAGGATTACAGGAGAGAAACACTATATAAGTCATACTTTTTACTCCAAAGAAACCTTTTTAGTTTTAGTTTTTGTTTGTTTTTTTTTGAGTTTCTTTTGCAATTATTTTTCCAATATCTCTCTAGAGTCCTGTTTTATTTTTGCCAACTGCTTCCTAGACCTGCAGTACCACCTCTATTCTGAGATTTATTGTCATGAAATTCTTCTAGTGTTTCTTGATTTCCAGTGTCTTTTTTTTTTTATCTAGACGACACCTTTAAATAACTCTGAGAATTTATGGATACTAAAACTTTTAGGTCCTTGTATGCATAAAATATTCTAATTTTGCAAATATAATTGAATGATAGTTTAGTTGGGTATAAAGTTCCAACTTCCTGTTCTAAGAATTTAGCTCAGTGGTAGAGCAGTTGCTTATCATGTGTGAAACCTGGAGTTCCTTCTATCACCCCCACCTGGGGGGGAGGGGAAGGAAGGGATGGAGGGAATATACATGTTTGTATGGAACACGGATGCATGTGAAGGCCAGATGTTGACAGTGGGTGTATTCCTGAACTGTTCTCATTGTTTCCTTTTTATCTTTTGAGGTGGGGTCTCTGAATCACTGATGTGGCTAGGCCAAATGGCTACTGAGCACCAGGACTTGACCTGTCTGCCTGCCCAGTCCTGGGATTACTGATGTACATCATCAAACTGGCCTTTAAAAAATGATTTTATAAGTATGTATGTATGTGGGCCACATGTGTGCAGTACCCACAGAGGCCAGAAGAGGGTGATGGACTTTTCTGGAACTTGGAGGCAGTTGTAAGCCATCTGATGTGGGTGTTGGAACTGAACTGCTGTATTCTGGAAGAGCAACCAGGGCTCTTAATTTTTAAGCTGTCTCTTGAGCCTCACATCTGTCTTTATGTGGGTGCTAGAAGCCCAAACACAGGTCCTTGTGGTTAAGTGGCAAGCTTCCTACTTCCTCTCTGCTTCCTGGTCCGTTTTGTTTTGTTTTGTTTTGTTTTGTTTTGTTTTTCAAGACATGGTTTCTCTGTATTGCCCTGGCTGTCCTGAGTTTGTAGACCAGGCTGGCCTCAAACTCAGAAATCCACCTGCCTCTGCCTCCCAAGTGCTGGGATTAAAGGCGTGCGCCACCACGCCCGGCTCTGCTTCCTGGTCCTTAAAGTCATAAACAAGCTGTTGATTACAGCTCCTGTTACCACGGAGATCCTCCCTCCCATGTCCCCCTTGCCATGGTGGCCTATATCCCCTCAAACTGTGAGTCAAAACAAATCTTAAAGTTTCTTCTGGTCAAGTTCTTGGTCACAGCAATGATAAAAGTCACTAATACTTTATTGTAATCAGTCTCCTTCAGTATCATTTTGTTCAGGAGATTTTATATTTGTTTTTATTTTGTATGTGTGTTTTTGCCTGCACATGTCTATGCATCATGTGGATGTAGTGCCCTTGATGGCTAGAAGAAGGTGTGGAGCCTCTGGAACTGGTTGCGAACAGCTATGAGATTTGGGAATGGAACCCTTTGCTCTTAACACCAGGC
This sequence comes from Mus pahari, assembly GCF_900095145.1. Classification (NCBI taxonomy): domain Eukaryota; kingdom Metazoa; phylum Chordata; class Mammalia; order Rodentia; family Muridae; genus Mus; species Mus pahari. The sequence continues at coordinate 105,842,276 of NC_034591.1, read as the reverse complement.
CACCTCTCCGACCCATAAATAATAAATTAATAATAATAAAATTTATTATTAATAATTAATTATTATTATATTACCATAAGGGAAAATGTGAATGGCCAGCTAGCTCCATGTGCCCTTGTGGGCTGGCTTCATTCTCCTCCCTGGCTTACGTTCCATCCTTCCCCAGTGCTGCCAACCGTCCGGCACCCCTCTGTCTTTCCACTGCACGGGAACACTACTCTTCTTTCATACCAATAAAGTCCGCTCAGTAAGGGTCACCTGACCCATGGCTCTCCATCTCTCCCTAGACTACGTCTTCCCAGACCTGACTGAGAAGGTGGCTTCCATGGAAGACCCAGTCCAGGCTCTGGACCTGCCAAACCTCCCCTCCATCCTGCCCAAGATGGATCTTGCTGAGCCTCCCTGGCATATGCCTCTGGAGGAGGAGGAGGAAGAGGAGGAAGAAGAGGAGGAAGAGGAGGAAAGGGAAGAAGAGGAGAGGGAGAAGGAAGAAGCAGAGGAGGAGGAGGAGGAAGAGCTGCTCCCTGTGAGCGGGTCCCCAGGAGCCACCACACAGGCCCGTGCCCCTTCACCTAGCACCAGCAGCAGCACCAGCAGCCAGAGTCCCGGGGCCACCAGACACAGGCAGGAGGACTCTGGAGACCAGGCCACATCAGGCATGGAAGTGGAGAGCAGTGTGAAACCCACCTTGTCAGTGCCCTCAGTCACCCCAAGTACAGTGGCCCCGGGGGTTCAGAACTATAGCCAGGAGTCTGGGAGCACTCAGTGGCCAACTGGGGGGCTGGGGGTACAGTCTCAGGTTCCCCAGGGAGCTGGTGAGGGGGCCACAGTGGGAGCAGCTGACTTCGATGGCCAGCAGGGGGCATTGCCGTCCTCTTCACTCCCACAAACAATGCCTCCAAGTGGGACTGAGGTCCCCAGTGAGGGTCCCCTTTACCCCAGAATCCCAGACTCTCTCCCACCTGGACCCCAAGACACGGAGTCAACCCCTTCCTCTGCTACCTGGGGACAAGAAGGTCTCAGTGAGCAGTCCCTGGAGGGTCAGGCAGCTGAAGCTCACTCACTGACACCGTGGGACTCTACTCAGGTAAGACAGAGGTGCAGACTGCCCTGGGTGCCTGAAGGCCTGCTGTCCCCTGGGTCCTCGGGATGTCAGCAGCAGTGCAGTGATGGGGGCTCACCACACTTTTCCCACCCCACCTGTCCACACCCATGTGCCCAAGTCATTGTTCATACACACAGGCCGCAGGAGGGAGGGACAGGGTGTTCACAAGTGCGTAGGGCCAAGGCAAAGCCTCAGGATGAGCCAGGCCTCTCATTTCCTTTGTGACACTGTTTAGCCTTATGCACACAGTGTGGGGACCTGACATGGAAGCTCAGGAGGATGTGTTGGCCCTCAGCTCCTGGGAGCTCAGGCTCTCCAGAGGTCTCTCTTAAGGCCCGTGTGCCCTAAGGCCTATATGCCCTGCTTGCTTCCTCCCACACAGGTGATCTGCAAGGACTGGAGCAACCTGGCCGGGAAGAGCTACATCATCCTGAACATGACAGAGAACATAGACTGTGTGAGTGCTGAGCTGGCCCGTGCGGAAAGAAGGGCCAGACGGGCAAAGGGAGGTGCTGCAGTGGGAGCCCTGCCAAAGAGAGGCCAGCCCAGCCCAGCACCTACCACTTAGGGAAAACCAAAATGAGCTCTTTCCTACTTAAAACTCTAGGACTCTTTCCCCTTTGCTTTCTGTAATTTTGCATTTTTTTTTCTTTTTATCCCAGGCTGACCTCAAACATAGTATGTAGCCAAGGATGATTTTGAACTCCTGAACCTCTCGGGGCCTGGTTTTACTCAGTGTCGAGCATCAGACTCAGGGGCTCACACATGCCAGGGAAGCACTTTACCGACCGAGCTGTACTCCAGCTCCTTCTTATTCCACTTAAAGGAACTCTTGTTGTTCCTGTGAGCTACACGCTTCTGATGATACTGAGACCTGTCTGTTGTCTTTAGCATTTTGTGGAGAAAGGATCTTGCTATATTGGCCAGGATGGCTTGGCATTTCTGGGGTCAATCAAAACTTCCGTTCCCACCTTCCAAGCACTGGGAGTACAGTCAAGCATCACTGTTGCCCAACAATATCTTTTTATGTTGTTTCTATGCTGGGTGTAGTGACATGTGCCTGCAACCCCAACATGGTGGCAGATGAGACGGGAATCAGGGTTCAGAGCCAGGTTGAGCCACACAGATGCTATCCCACAAGGATGTCCCCGATCCTAGCTGCTTTATCATCTTGACTTAGGCTTTTTAGAAGCAACATCTGTTAGTGTTTGTTTGTAGCTCTCTAAATAATGGAAACGGTGTGTGTGTGTGTGTGTGTGTGTGTGTGTGTGCCTGAGAGACAAAGACAGAGATACACAGAGCCTTATATAGGTCATATGCTAGGCCATCAATCCCAAGAAGGTCACATCTGAGCCTCCTTCATGTGATTGAGATGGCGTCCTCGTCTTATTCTGTGGCTGTGATAAAACATTGACAGAAAGCAACTTGAGGAAGAACAGACATTTGGCTTACACTTCCAGGTCACAGTCTGTCACTGGGGGAAGTCAGGGCATGATGTAAAGCAGAACCCATGAACGAGCACTGACTGCTGGCCTGCCCTCAGGGTCACACTTAGCTTTTTTATACAGTCCAGGAACATCTGCCCAGGGAAAGGTGCAGGCCACAGTGGCTGGGCCCTCCTGCATCAGTTAATAAGATAATCCCTCACAGGCATGTCTATAGACCAGCCTGTTTAGGAAATTCCTCAACTGAATCTCCTCTCAGATGTCCTAGGTTATGTCAAGCTGACAGTTAAAGCTAGCCTATGACTGTGGCTCCTGACATCATGTCCTTCTTCCTGGGGTGACTAGACTGTTCTACTAGAAGTATGAAGAGTTGTTGTCCGTGTTCTGGAAGCCAAGGCAGGGCAGGGATTGGGTGTCTCCATATAACTAATGTGCTTTCATGAACAGTAGTACTCATTAACTCTGGGGTGCAGGACTGATAACCCCACATATAGTTGTGCTGGACATCTTCATGGTCACAGGCACTCAGTTTTACTCTCGAAAACGTGAACTCCCAGGGCTAGGTTTCATTCCCAGCATGAGGTGTGTCTGTGTGTGGGGGGGGAGAGGGGGTAGAAGATAAAACAGAAAAGAGGAGATGTTTCATCTTCTCCAGGCAGTGAGAGAATTTGCTGCTGGTGTATCCTTTCCCAAGCACTGTATGTAGACGTCTTGTCTCCCATCCAGCAGTTCAATGTTTCCTTTCTGACCTATGTTTGAAGAGACTGGAACAACGTGCATTGAAGGCGGTGGGCCACACAGAGTCCTCATCTTCAGACCAAAAAAAAAGAATAGGGAGGAATGTGCCACTGCTCCCAGAGATGGCTTTATATGATGCAGCTACAGTTTTAGAACTTTGCACTTGAGATCTCCCAGAGTAGTGCAGGCTAGCCAGATTCTCCTGTTTTCTATCTAGGATGTGGGAGACAGGAAGGGAGCCAGCAGAGATCAGCAGGCACAGACACAGGATGATAAAGTGGCAAATGCCAAGCTGACCTTGGAGTCTAGAAGCCAGGGGCATTTGCGTTAGTGCAGAGGGCTGTATTAGCAGCAGGGCTGACCCCGAAGAACAGCTACTGTTCCAGAGTCTGTGACTGAGTGAGTTGAGATGTGAGGTAGCCTACATCTCAGATGGGAAAACTGAGGCTCAGAATGTTGCTGGAGGTCAGAGCTAAGAAATGACAGGATTTGAACTCTGTGCTTTCCCTGTCTAGCGAACTCTGAGTCTGGGAGACTTCGCTACACAGGGAAGGGTGTCATACATGTGGCAGAGCAGCAGGCAGGTCCGCCCTGTCCTCACATCAGTAATACTGACCCCTTGACCCTGGGACTTGGATGTTGGGACAGAACTGCTGACCAGGAAGCTAGAGAGTGTCTAGACCTGAACTGCACACAAGGAGCAAGCCCACCATAAAAGTCAGCCTGGTGGATTTCAGGTTGGCACAACCACCAAGGGGGGATAGGTCCTTATCCTAGGTAGGAACCCAATGAGAATAGCAGTTCATCTGTGCCTCAGGGGTCACAAGGAAGGCATTGGGCTTGCACCCACGGTGGCCTGTTGACATGTCTAGAGAACTGAGGTTGCGGGAGAGGAATCTGGTTGGGACTCTTGAAAGCTAGAGAAGTGGGGACAAAGTTTTACATATACAAGAGAGAGGAGCCACTGAAAAGGAGCCAAGGTCAAAAGGAGCGTCTCTCACAAACAGCAGGCCTGAGCCTGGTGGCGGCAGCAGCTTGGCTTCTCTCTGCTACAGAGTTCCAGTGGAGGGCTGGGTTTGTTTTCTTGTTACATTCTGTAATTATACTTCACATGATCATCTAAACAGTGGGGTAGAGTCTGGGGGGCAAGAAGCCACCGCACCCTACCCCATCCCACCCCACTCCCATGGCCAGTTCCCAGGGTTCTCTGAGTCATCTCTATGGGTTTTCAAGTCCCTTGCTGTAAAGGCATTCCCACCACTCCCCTGAAGCTCAGTGACAGCCACATGGTGGAATGACCAGCAGAGGAGCCTGCTGTTTTCAGCCTCCCTGCTCTCTGGTGGCTGTGGGGATTTAACACTGTCTTTTCCAGCGCTGGACCCCATGATAAGGAGTTGTCATTGTCAGCAGACAGATCCATGTCCCCTCTACCTGACTGACTTTGGGGCAGGCTCACACCTTTACCATGGTACCTAGAGTTGGAAGTGAAGCGACAAGCTGTATCTGCCTGTGCCCTGCTCTCAGCTGGCCCCAGGGCCGACCAAGCTGGCCAGAGGGCCATCTAGGCCTTTGGGATCTGGGATGAGAGCTACCATCCAACCTTGAGCTTGGCTCCTCTGAACCCCTAGGAAGTATTTCGGCGGCACCGGGGACTACGGCTCCTAGCCCTGGTGGAGGAGGTACTGCCACGCCACCGCAGTGGCCACCGTGGGGACTGGCATATCTCTTTGAGCAAGCCCAGTGAGAAGGAGCAGCACCTGCTGATGACCCTTGTAGGAGAGCAGGGTGAGCAGACGGGGGAGGCGTCCCACCACAGGCCTGTAATGGAGCTAGGAGACCCAGCAGGCATGCTAGTGCAGGGCTCTGGGTGGTGTGATTCCTGGGTTCTGGGGATGAGGAGACAGGTATGGGCATCACACTCTATGAGAGTGGGACTCTTGGGCTGCAGAGGTGACTTCTAGAATCATGCCTTTCATAGTTTCCCAGGGGGTCAACTCAATGGGAAGCAGGCCAGCAGGGGACATACATGGGCCCTGAGGTTCCCTGTGATTAGAAGCACAAGGGCAGCAGAGGCGGCTCAGGCAGCCTGCCATAGAAGGGTTGGGTGGTGTGGAGACACCTCAGGGTGCTGTGGTGATGATGGCGTTTTTTTCCTCCAGGCGTCGTACCCACTCAAGATGTCCTTTCCATGCTCAGTGGCATTCGCAGGAGTCTGGAGGAGGTAAGTGAGTAGGGACTTGACCTGGCAGCCACTGCAGCATCTTCTACCATCCTTGACCCTCAAAAAGTGCCTGGAAGAATTTACCGCCTGTTTCAGAACAGGGGTGTGTCTCAGGGCTCTGGCCATCCCCAGACACAAAGAACATGTGCAGGGTACCACCCAGGCAAAAGGACTGCACATACCCCAGGCCACAGTGAGTGATCGGCCATCAAAGAGGGAATTAAGTAGGATGGTGTCTGAAGTACCCTGAAGAACAAGGTAGAGGGGAAATGAGAGAGGCCCCGCCTTCTGGCCCCTGCTGGGCTATGGAACACAAAGCTGGGCGTCCAGATAGCCCAGAGCTACCAGGGGCCTTGCCTGAGACCACCCAGGTAGCAAGAACCAAGCCTGCCCGAGGGAAAGCTGCTGAGCTGCCTGAATGACTCCCCAAGCTCACGTGGTGGAACTTTGAATCTCCAGCAGGAGCCAGACCACAGTGCCACCTCTAACTGTGGAGGCCGTTTCCAGTTCCGGCATACCCCACCCCTCAGGTTCCCCTGCAAAAGCATTGGTAGGGGCGGGGTCTGTCTTGTTCCCCCTCCACCAGGTTCTTTATGATCTCCAAATCTGGGCTCAGGAACTCAGATGGACAGTGGACACCTGCGAGGGTTCCACACAATGCAGGGAGGAGCTGAAGCCCAGCCCCTGCTCCAGAGCTCAGTGATGGCACTCACCTTCCTTGTCTCCCTCCCTTCACCTGAAGCTGGACCGTAGGGAGCTTTCCCACTGGGAGCAGCCACCAGTAGGGAGGCACATGCCGCCTGTCATCTTACCACTGGGGAAGGGAAGAAGCTGGAGACCCCAGCTGTGGGCTGCAGTTGGCATCCCCACAGAGGCCCCAGGGATGCGGGGGGGGGGGCCTAGCATGGATGGCCAGGGTGACATTACCTTACCCCTAAAGAGGAAGCTTGCTTCAGGCCTCTGACTTTGGTGAACTCAAGTCTCCCAGATGCCATGTTGCTTTGCAAAACTGATGGGGACAGGTGTGGGGCCCCTATCTGTTTGGGCTGTGACTGTCATCACGTCTCAGTGCTGGGCAGGGCCAGAGCCGGTACATTCAGAGTTGGGTTGGCGCAGAATCACAGTGAGGAGGTGAGGGGGCCGAGAATGTGGCCACTGGGAGAGGCTTGGAAGTGTTCTTAGATGAACCAATAGGGACAGAATGGTATGCCCCTCAACACAGGTCCAGGCCCCAGGGCTGTCAGGGGCTCTAACTCACCCTTGGAATGTTAGCCCTTAGGACTTTCCTGATGTCTGGTCCCATACCCCTACCCTCAGATTGGCATCCAGAACTACTCCACCACCAGCAGTTGCCAGGCACGGGCCACCCAGGTGCGCAGTGACTATGGGACGCTCTTTGTAGTGCTGGTGATCATTGGTGTCATCTGCTTCATCATCATTGTGCTTGGCCTACTCTATAATTGTTGGCAGCGCCGGATGCCCAAGCTCAAACACGTGGTGAGTAGGCCAGGGAGGGCTTGGGACCTTAGGGCAGAGTGTGGCTAGCTAGTATCAGCCAGTGCTGCCCAGCAGCCTCACCTAGAAACCTGTACCAACTCAGCTGTGCTCAGTGCCAGGCTGGGGCCCGCTATCTACCTCTCTGAGCCTCGTACTCCGTCTTTGAGGAGATAATAGTGAGGGGGAGTAAGTCTCCCCAAGGGATCCCTCCTCTTCTCCAGCTCTTCCTAACCCCAGTGCCCCATTCTGCAAGGCTTGAGAGCAACTACTCCCCTCTAGTCCTAGCAGCCAAGGGCTCCTGCAACCTGCACACCAGAAAGGGGGCAGGCCCTGCTCATTCTGCCCTAGCTCGCGTGCTTTGAGGGGCTGTCTCGTGTATTATGCGCTGTTGGAAGGGACCCAAGGGGGTTTACAGGGTTTACCGTGCAGAGGTTTAGGTTTGAGCTGCAGACACTTGTATCCTGGGCCCCAAGGGAGTACCCTGGGGGCTTCGCGTGGCCAACCACTGTGCGCGCCTAGCGCTCTCTCCTGCTGCTGCAGTCGCACGGTGAGGAGCTGCGCTTCGTGGAGAACGGCTGCCACGACAATCCCACGCTGGACGTGGCCAGCGACAGCCAGTCGGAGATGCAGGAGAAGCAGCCCAGCCTGAACGGTGGGGCCATCAACGGCCCGAGCAGCTGGAGCGCGCTCATGGGCAGCAAACGCGACCCTGAGGACTCGGACGTGTTCGAGGAGGACACTCACCTGTGAGCGCCGGGCCACGGGCGCGAGACTGCCCGACGCCACGGCCCCGCGCCCCTCCCGGCCCTCCACGCGGGCCACTATGCTTCCCCACCGCAGCAGGCGACCGCGGCGCAGCTCCCACCCCGCCCCGCCCGGCCCCGAGCGCTTGCCCGAGGCCAGCGCGCTCCCCGCGCCCGGACTCCATTAAAGCCGACAAGACGCGCGGGCCGCTCCGCCTCCACGCGTGTTTTTTGCCTCCGGAGGGCTGCACTCCGGGCAGTGGGTGGGACGGGTCTGGAGGAGTAGGTGGGGCACGGGGAGGCTGGGTGGGCGGGGCCAAGGACGGGTGGGCTGGGAATTCTCTAGAGTTTGTGGGCGTGGTTAGGGAATATGTGGGTTGAGCCTGAAGTAGGCTGGGAAAGGTCCTGGTGGGCGAGGCCTCGGCCTGATGGGCGGGACCTGAACCGAGCAAGACTCAGGATTGAGGCGATGTTTTCAGAACGGAGCCCACGTAATGTGGGCGGGGCCTGCAGCGGACTGCTCTTCCGGTGAAGCTTTGAGAGGGCAGGGTCTTGGTAGTGAGCTAGTCTTCGGGCGAGTGGGAGGAACCTGGGGGAATTGTCCTCTAGAGGGGTGGGCGGGGTGAAGGCTAGAAGTCCGGAGAGGCTAAGTGGGCGTGGTTAAGGTTACTGGGTGCGGCCTTGGGGAGCGGCCTTCTGGATGCGAGGGCGGGGTTCGGGCCGGACGGTCCTCCGGGCGGCAGGCGCCGCTGCGGAGCCGCAGGCGGGCATAGCTAGGCCGGGCCTCGAGGGGCGGGGCGGTGAGTGTTTACATCCGGCCCGGCTCAGACAACTCCCGAGGTCGCTCAGCCGGGGGTCCAGCCTCTTTCGCCATGGACACCAGCGACCTGTTTGCCAGCTGCAGGAAGGGGGACGTGGGCCGTGTGCGGTGAGGACCTGAAGTGCAGGAGGCGGGCAGGCGTCCGCCGGGCTTATCCGGCACGGGTGTGCGGTCGGGCGCCTTGGGGCTCCCGAAGCTGACCGAGTCCAGAGAGATCGGGCTCTAGGTCCCTTACTTAACTCGGTGCAGGGAAACGACTCATCTCCGTGGAGGTTCCAAGAGACGCAGGCGCTGCTGGTGCAGCCAGTTACGAGCCTGGCGCCGAGACCGTGGTCTCCGTGGGCAGGCAGGGAAGAGAAGGATCCTGGCCCTTTTCTTTGATAGACTTCTTTCTCCCAAGGCCCTTCCTTCCAGATCCCCTGGTCCTCAACAGAAGTGTCCAGGCTGCAGCCTTCTCCGACACCAGATGCCACCTCAGAGTTAATGATCCGTCCCTCAATTTGAGTGTAACTCTGAGAGCCCGGGGCTTGCCCTGATAGCTTCCTTGGGCTGCCATGTTCCAGTGGTCGCTTTCTGGTTCATGACCTCTTCTCTTCAACATCTTATCAATTGTTATTTCCACTTCTTCCATAGATCTGTTCTGCCCCCCCCCCATTGCCTGCATCAGCTTTCTTCTGACTTCCCTTCCATTGGCCCCCCAGGCTGAATTAGGGGCCCCATCACCTTCTCTCTCCCAGATATTACAAGATCAAATTCTCAGCCTTCTGAACCTGGGGATTGGCCTCTGTCCCTGAAGCCATCACCCAACTCACAGTTGCAGACCCTTGCTGACCTGTGTAGTCCCAGGCCTTGCCCTTCTCAGAGGCATTCCCTAGCCCAGAGAGATGTGGCCTCCTTCCCCTTCCTGGTTGTCTCTCTCCCAGATGAGAAGCAATTCTGACCCAGGCTTTGAACTTCCTGCCCAGGTACCTGCTGGAGCAGCGAGACGTGGAGGTGAACGTGCGGGATAAGTGGGACAGCACCCCTTTGTGAGTGTGAGTGGTGGGGTAGCTGGGTGGGCAGGGTGGGCCTACCCTACTGACAGCTTCCCCCTCTCCTAGGTACTATGCCTGCCTCTGTGGGCATGAGGAGTTGGTGCGCTACCTGTTGGCTAATGGTGAGAGAGGGTCAGGCTCCATGTTTGTATGCACCCTTGATTTCTTGTTAACTCCCTAAAGTCAACAAATAGTACTCTCTAACCGTCTATCCACTTTCTCACGCTACCCTTGACGCCCAGGCCAGTTCTGGGGCTGTCTCCTGTACTGTACCACTATTGGTCTGCTAAACTGACTCTCTGATCTCCATATTTGCAGGCAGGAGGCTCTTTCCACAGCAGAGCTGATGGGAGTGTTTGGGATAAAAGCATGTGGGCATGGTGGCTTACACCTATAATTCAATTATTGGGAGAGAGAAAAGTCGAGACGGGGATTATCTTAAGTTCAAAGCTAGTCAGGGCTACATTGTGAGACACACTCTTAAACCCTCTGGCTTTGCCTTCCTTGGGTCTCCCACCTGCTGGCTGTTCATCAACACTCAGGCCCTTAGTGCCCCACTAGACCCACCCATCTCCTACCTCAGGGTCTTCTCAGTTGTACTTCCTGCTTAGACTGGAGTTCCTTCCTAGATCTGTGCATCTCCCACTTCTTTCAAGTCCCTGTACTTAGCCACCTCACTGGCCTTCACAGCCTCCCCATGTGGCAGCCACCGCCATAGTCAGTCACCCTTGGTGCTGTTTTGTAATAATGGCGGCTGTCACATAATAAACTACTCATGTGCTCCACTAGGTTCCATTGGGGCAGGGATCTGCTAGTCACCAAGATGGCTGTTTACAGGGCCAACCGCTCAGTCTGGCCTTAGCTGCATATAGTCCCATATTTACATATGTATTCATGAGTATGCCTACATCTGCACAGATTGTATGCCCTGGCCTTCCCTAGGACCGAAGGGTTGCCTGGGCCACCGTGGCAAGGAAGGGCCTCTAGGGCTTCTGGGGAGCTGGGGAGGCCAGAGATCTCCCCAGACTAAGTGTTCCCTTGACTCTGACTGATGAGCATTGCTTCGTAGGAGCCCGTTGTGAGGCCAACACCTTTGATGGAGAGCGGTGTCTCTACGGAGCGCTAAGTGACCCCATTCGCCGTGCACTGAGAGACTACAAACAGGTCACTGCGTCCTGCAGGAGGCGGGATTACTATGACGATTTCCTGCAGCGGTGAGCTGGGGGTGGAGCTTGCAGCACTGATGGGGTTGCTGGGCACTCTCAGTGGGTTCGGGTGGGTGGGTGTGCTGAGCGGTCTTGGTGCACCAGCAGTTGCCTGGATGATGTAACCTTTCTTGGCTTTTCCCAGGCTTCTGGAACAGGGCATCCACAGCGATGTGGTCTTTGTGGTACACGGAAAGCCGTTCAGGGCCCATCGCTGTATCCTCGGTGCTCGCAGTACATACTTCGCCAACATGCTGGACACCAAGTGGAAGGGCAAGAGCGTCGTGGTTCTCAGGCACCCCCTGGTGCGTCCATCTGCCTCAGGAGAAAGTGCCAGCTTCTGGGAGAGCAGTTAGTCCATGCTGGATGGTAGCCGCCTCTGACCTTCCCTTCTACTCTGCCTGCAGATCAACCCGGTGGCCTTTGGGGCTCTACTGCAGTACCTGTATACAGGTGACCGACCGACCCCGTGGGCTGGGACAGCAGCATACCCAGGGTGGCCCAGAGCTGAGGTCACCTTTGGGGAGGAGGAGTGTGCCCAGCATGACTTAGCCTGTTTGGAGAGGACAGGTCCCATCTACAAACTGAGCAGGTCTTAGGTCCTTCTGTATGAGGAAACCAAGGTATTGAGTAGGAGTCACTCTCAGGTCCTGACTCAGCCTCCTCAATTCCCCAGGCCGCTTGGACATCGGTGTGGAGCACGTGAGTGACTGTGAGCGCCTGGCCAAGCAGTGCCAGCTGTGGGACCTGCTGGACGACCTGGAGGCTAAATGCGAGAAGGTGTCTGAATTTGGTGTGTATGTGGTCTCAGTCCAAGGTCTTAGGTTCCAGCCTATAGTGCTGGTCCACCTCTTTAAGTCCCTACTGTCCTTTCCCCCAGTGGCTTCCAAGCCTGGCACGTGTGTGAAGGTGCTGACGATTGAGCCTCCTCCAGCAGATCCCCGGCTACGGGCAGATATGGCTCTGCTGGCTGACTGTGCCCTGCCACCTGAGCTGCGGGTACTGAAGGGCATGCCGGCTTGGTGGGCCGGAGGGGTGGCTCGGGATGGGGCTGTGAGGGGCAGGTTCCACAGAACTGGGTTCCCCTCCTAGGCCAACCTAGAAGCTACTTCCCTTTCATGAACGGCTTTGCTGAGTGGTCCCTTTCCTATACCAGGGTGACCTTGGAGAGCTGCCCTTCCCATGTCCCGATGGCTTCAGCAGCTGCCCCGATATCTGCTTCCGAGTGGCAGACTCCAGCTTCCTCTGCCACAAGGTACCTGTCCTGCCCCTGGCCACGCTGCTCAAGTCCTGGGCTAGCCCCCTGGGGCAGATTCGAGCCCTGGTCCTTTGTGACCTTGCTTCCTCAGGCTTTCTTCTGTGGCCGCAGTGACTACTTCCGGGCCCTTCTGGATGACCACTTTCAAGAGAGCGAGGAGCCCGCAGCCTCTGGAGATCCCCCAGTTGTCACCCTGCATGGCATCTCCCCGGACATCTTCATTCACGTGCTGTACTATGTATATAGTGACCATACTGAGGTGAAGTGTGGCATCCAGGGGGAGGGCAGTGGTGAACGAGTCCCTGGGCTGTCAGTTGTAGGGTTGTCACAGTCCTTGGGTTATTCCTGCACTTAGCCGTCCCAGAGTTCCTGAGTCAGGCCTGTGGTGGCTTTAGACGGTGCCAAAGGTTCTCTCTGTTGGTATGTGTGTGTGGTAGTGCAGCGGGGCACTATACAGGAGAGAAGTGTGTTTTCCATTGGGTCTGAGGGGTGAGGTGGTTTGCTGGGGTCCCAGGTGTCCCTTTGTCTGGCTTCTCTAGGGCATTGCCACAAATCTCCCCTAGGAAGGTAATGTTTTAAGGCTGGTGGGCCATATGGTATCGTTGGGGCTCCATCTCCAGGGAAAGTCTTTGTAGAAATGGTGACCCTGACCCCCAGGCTGTGGCTCCCCCATCTTCTTTGTTCTCTGCTGCTGAGATGGAACCGCAGGAATCTGTGTTCCTACACCATTTTCTAATGACCCCAGTCCTGGCCATCTGGCCCACGAGCCTGCCCCCTCTGTATTAGGCTTTGTCACTGGCCTTCCTTCTGTCACTTTCCCTCACTTCCTTTCTCATGGCCTGCCACTCACTCTGTGGTTGAGTTTGAAATCCTGTGTCACAAGCTCTCCCCGGAAGAAGCTTGGTACCCCAAGAACATTTTTAATAGCTCAGAGTGGGGATTGGCCTCTGAACATGGTCTAATGGTAGATTAGTCTCTTAGGAGCTGGGTGATCTTAGGCAGGTTACATCCCTACTCTGTGTTTCAGTGTATCCCCCCAGAAGATGGAGAATAAGTATGTTTCCTTGAGTCTTGTGCATATGACCAAATGACCAGACAATAGTTAGGTGGCAGATGACAGCCAGAAGAGTAGTGGCATAGTCCCTCTATGTCCCCCCCCCCCCGCTCAGTCCCTAGGTCACCCAAGGTCAGGCTGAAGCTGGACCCTTGATCTTAGCCAAGGCCTAGCAGTCTCCTCCTCAGAACTGTGTGGCCTTTCACAGTGGAAGGAGCCATTTCCAAGCTGTGGGCTGGAATAGAAACCTCCAGCTCACTTTACTTTCTTTCAAGTCTTTCAAGGCTGGCATGAATATCTCTACTCTACAGATGAGGGGACTGAGATACAGAGGTGACGGGACTTGCCTGGGACCCCACAGCTAGATGGGGAGAGCTCAGGTCTATGCCTGAGCCCACACTGCTTTTCCTGGAAAGGCCTGTAGCCCTAAGCACTGGCCTGAGGCACGGGACCTCCCTCCCCTGAGCTGCTTCTGCCCCTTGCACTCTCAAAGACCTGGGCCAGGCTCCAGAGATGGGAGTCTCTTGTGTTTCCACTGGGGTTTCCTCCCTGCACCCTGGGAGCCCTTGATGATCCCTGGTGTCCTGTTGTCCCTTTTCGTGTCACAGCTGCCCCCTGAGCTGGCCTATGATGTGCTGAGTGTGGCTGACATGTACCTTCTGCCTGGCCTGAAGCGGCTGTGCGGCCGCAGCCTGGCCCAGCTGCTGGAGGAGGACAGTGTGGTGGGTGTTTGGCGCATAGCCAAGATGTTCCGGCTGGCCCGGCTGGAGGACCAGTGTACTGAGTATATGGCCAAGGTCATAGAGAAGGTGGGCAGGGGTGCAGAGAGGGGAGCCTGAGAGGGTGGAATGCAGCCTGTGCTGGGATGCAGCCTATACTGAGCCTACTTCTCTGCAGCTGGTAGAGCGGGAGGACTTCGTGGAGGCCGTGCGGGAAGAGGCAGCAGCTGTAGCAGCCCGGCAGGAGACAGACTCCATCCCGCTTGTCGATGACATCCGCTTCCATGTGGCCAGCACGGTCCAGACGTACAGTGCTATTGAAGAGGCACAGCAGCGACTGCGGGCACTCGAGGACCTGCTCGTGTCCATTGGCTTGGACTGCTGAGTCCTTCCGTGGACAGGGCAGCCATGGTGACAGGCATGCGCAGTGTGTGCACGCGGCAAGATGGCATTACAATGGGTAGAGGGGACTCATTGGGCTCCTAGGGACCTCACAGGATGTCCTTGGGATGAGCCTCCTCCTCCAGTGCACAAGGAAGCCCCAAGATTTGGGGCAGGCACCACTCAGGGAAAACTGGGGTACGGTAGGCTTTGAACTTAGTCCCCATCTCCTCTAGCGCCCTACCTGCTCCCTCCTGGTTCTCACCCAGCCCTAGCTTGCTCCGGCTATTTCCACATACAGGGCTGGACAGGCCGTAGGGGATGTGTGGCAATAAAGCTTGAATTCGCTCTGGGGACCTGAGCCTGTGTTGGGGTGCAGCTTGGGGGAGGGGCAGGCTTTGGGAAGTGGAGCTGGTGAAGAGGAAGCTGGGGACTGTGGATAGGGGACTTGGGCATCCTTATCAGGACACTCCATGGAGCGTGACCCAGAGGCTCGGAGAGGAGGTCCTCTGTACCCCTGCCACTTAACCACACCCGGTGTGACTCCATGGCCTGACTACAGAGACGCAGACATTAGAGGACTATGGTATTCCCTGGATGCCTCAGGCCTATGGACCACACCCCTCCCCCACATTTCCATAGACCTTTGCTTTGTACCCAGTGCTAGACAGCTGTCAGTCTGCTTGTTGTCCTACAGTGCCATAGATCTCCCCACCTTTGTGTTTGTCATGTCCCAGAACTTTCTAGATTATTTTCCTCTTCCTCGCCAGGGCATTTCCATTTGTTTTGCTCTTGTGTGTTGGTCTTTTGGGGAAAGACCTGAAGCTGCCAGCTAGGACAGGTGGCCTTGAGTCGGTTGCTGGCAGAGGGTTGCAAAGGTGGAAGGCTGTTTGCCCCTGAGCCCACCACAAACAGGGGAAGCCAAGATGGGAGGTGGAGTCTCACTGGCTCTGCTTTTGTACCCGTTCCTACCTGTCTGAGTTCCAAACTTGGGGACGAGCATTTAAATGTGTGGTCATCTGAGAAGGCTTAGGGCCACATCTGGTTTGCGGTGAGCCAGGGTGTTTGTGAAGCTACCTGGGGGGAGGTGCCAGCCAAGCGGGGTGTGACAGTGACTTGCATCTTTAGGCTTGTATTTTGAAACCACAGGGACAGGGAGGATGGGGACGCAGGCCACACACAGCCCAGGATGTGTGGACTTCAACTTCAGGAGGTAAAGGGAAAAGTTTCAAGTTACCGTGCATTTCTTCCCATGTGTGATTAATTATTAAATCAAGTCCATCTTCTGTATAGAAGTTATTTGAAGTCGGGATGTTTCCATCTCTCATCAGACATTAGTAATACAAGCAAAGGAATTTTCAGTGCCCCGGAATCCATATTCTCCACCAGGTTCATCTATGCGGCAGCAATCAGGTTGGTCCCCAAGGAGCCAGGCCATGGGTCAGAGTGGACATGAGTTCCCCGAACACCATGCATGTGCCCAGTTCCCCATCTTAGTATGAGGCAGAAACCCTCCTGAGTACTGCCAGTAAGAAACACCAACCTTGTTTCTGGTTGGGCAATGGAGTCCTTCCTGCTCTGCCCAGATGGTGGTTGTGAGCAGGTGGGATGCTCTCCACTGATGGCTGCCCCAGAGGCTGTGGAGAGCTGGGATCTGGGTGCTTCGGGCTGCAGAAATTTGAGATTTGGGGCTCCAGGTGACCAGGCTGGGGATTCATCACTCTGGGCTTTAGCTCACAGTGGCCTGGGTGGCATGTAGGTCCTACTAGTGTGGCTGCCCATCAGCTAGCCGACCCCTTTGCTCTGAGTCTTTACAGTTAGAAGCCGTAGGGAAGGAGACACATCTAGTGTCGTCGATCTTGACTGTTACTCTTCAGTGTTTGGTGGTGGCATCAGGTGGTGCCCAGTATCCCTGCAGGCCTTGGCTCTCAGGTCCTGGAACCCTGTAAGCGGCACATCGTGTGTGCACCTTAGAAATCTGACTCCTCAGCTGTTGGCAGCAGCCAGGGTCCCATTCCTGTGTAGCCTGGCAAGAATGGAGTCTTCAGTCTTTAACAATGGCTTTGGTTCAATGTTTGGGACTCTTGGCCTTGCAGACCGTTCTCAGAGACTCTTTCAGTGACCGGGCAGGGCCCATAGTGCCTCTTCCCTGGTTCCTTTCAGGCTTAGTTGTGTCTCAGTCTCCACTCTCCATAGTCTGCACTTGCTGCTCCCATTCCTGCCCTGGCTGCTCTCAAACTGGTCAGCTGCTCCTTTGTCTCTGCCCCTTCTGCAACTCAGCCTGTGACAGCTCACCTGCCACGGATGCTTCTGCCCTCATGTTCCGCTCAACCCGTACCACTGATGGTAGACAAGAACAGACCACTTTAAAGAAGATGTTTCCTGGGACTAATGCTATGCCAGCAGGGGAGGGGAGCGCAGGAGGGCATCTCCCTGCTACTTATGCATGGAGGCCTGAACAGCTTGCTTATAGACAGCTTGAGAAAAGCTGTTTGGGCCAAGCATAGCCTTGCCTCTTAGCACAAGCCAGAGTCTGCCAGACCACCCGGGGGTGTGCTCTCCTCCGGCTTAGGTGGAAACGGTGCACTGAGGCTGTGCCTCCAGCCGCTGGGACAGTCAGATGTGCCTGACTGAGAGGATACTTGTGTAGTTTCCTTAAGGTGTCTGTGGAATGTGTCAGATGGCTGGTGCTGACAAGGTAGTGGAGTTGACAGTTCTTTTGTTCAGAGCAGCCAAGCATACTTCAAAAGCAAACTAGCTAGTTAGGGTGACACATTGCTCCTATCTCAGAGTCTTTAGGTTATTTATAGGAAAACGAATATCTTAACACTAATAGTAGTTGGGTTTTTGTTTTGTCGTTTTGTTTTTTTTAACAGATTGGTTTCTTAGTTTGGGTTTTATTGCTGTAAAGAAACACCATGGCAACTATTTTTTTTTAATTTTTAAAAATATGTATTTATTTATTTATTTATTATTTGTAAAGATTTATTTTTTTATTATATAAGTGCACTGTAGCTGACTTCAGACACACCAGAAGAGGGCATCAGATCTCTTTATGGGTGGTTGTGAGCCACCATGTGGTTGCTGGGATTCTAACTCAGGACCTTCAGAAGAACAGTCAGTGCTCTTACTCAATGAGCCATCTCACCAGCCCATGGCAACTCTTCTAAAGGAAAATATTTCACTGGGGCTGACTTACAGCGTTAAGAGGTTTAGTCCATTATCAGCATGGCAGTGTGCAGGCAGACATGGTACTGGAAGAGTCAAAAGTTTTACATCTTGATCAGCAGGCTGTATGCCACACTGAGCACTGCTTGAGCCTAGGAGCCCTCAAAGCCCACCTCCACAGTGACATACTTCCTCCAACGAGGCCACGCCCACTCTAACAAGGCCAGCCTCTAACCACACCTCTTTTTTTTTTTTATTTTCTTTATTTACATTTCAAATGCTATCCCGAGAGTTTCCCATACCCCTCCCCCCACCTCTGTCCCCCCACCCACCCACTCCCATTACTTGGCCCAGGCCTTGCCTTGTGCTAGGTCATATATAGTTTGGAAGACCAAGGAGCCTCTATTCCCACTGATGGCCGANTAGGTCATCTTCTGCTACANATGCAGCTAGAAACNCAANCCCNGGGGGTACTGGTTAGTTCCTGTTGTTGTTCCACCTACAGGGTTGCAGCCCCCTTCAGGTACTTGGGTACTTCTCTAGATCCTCCATTGGGGACCCTGTGCTCTATCCAGTAGCTGGCTGTGAGCATCCATTTCGGTGTTTACCAGGCACTGGCATAGCCTCACAAGAGGCCGCAATATCAGGGTCCCTTCAGCAGTATCTTGCTGGCATGAGCATTAGTATCTAGGTTTGGTGGCTGATGATGGGATGGACTCCCGAATGGGGTACTCTCTGGATAGTCCATCCTTTCATCTTAGCTCTAAATTTTGTCTCTGTACCTATAACCTTTCATGAGAGTTATGTTCCTTATTCTAAGGAGGAATGAAGTATCCACAAATGGTCATCCTTCTTGATTTTCTTCTGTCTTCCATAATGTGTCTTGGATATTCCAAGTTTCTGGGCTAATATCCGCTTATCAGTGAGTACATATCTAGTGACTTCTTTTGTGATTGGGTTACCTCACTAAGGATGATATCCTCCAAATACATCCATTTGCCCAAGAATTTCATAAATTCATTGTTTTTAATGGCTGAGTAGTACTCCATTGTGTAAATGTACCACAGTTTCTGTATCCATTCCTCTATTGAGGGACATCTGGGTTCTTTCCAGCTTCTGGCTATTATAAATAAGGCTGCTATGAACATAGTGGAGCAAGTGTCCTTATTACCAGTTGGAAGATCTTCTGGGTATATGCCCAGAAGAGGTATAGCAGGATCCTCCGGTAGTACTATGTCTAATTTTCTGAGGAACCGCCAGACTGATTTCCAGAGTGGTTGAACAAGCTTGCAATCCCACCAGCAATGGAGGAGTGTTCCTATTTCTCCACAACCTCGCCAGCATCTGCTGTCACCTGACTCTTTAATCTTGGCCATTCTGACTGGTGTGAGATGGAATCTCAGGGTTGTTTTGATTTGCATTTCCCTGATGGCTAAGGATGTTGAACATTTTTTCAGGTGTTTCTCAACCATTCGATATTCCTCAGTTGAGAGTTCTTTATTTAGCTCTGTACCCCATTTTTTAATGGGTTTATTTGAGTTTTTGGAGTCCAGTTTCTTGAGCTCTTTGTATATATTCTAACCACACCTCTTAATAGTGCTACTCCCTATGGGCCAAGCATTCAAACCAATGACTCTGTGGGGGCCACTCCTATTCAAACCACTAGGGTTTCTTTTGAGATTGGGACTTGTACCTCAGAGTAACTTCATAACTGGCTCTATAGCCTAGAATGAGCCTGAATTTATGACTCTCCTTTATCCACCTCTCAAGTGTTTAGGATCAGAGGCACACAGCACCCTCCATGCTTGGGAACTTAGCTCCTGAAGGGGGAACTTAAGAGCCACAGCCAGTGATACAGCTCAGGCCCAGGGTCTGAGACCTTGTAAACTCAACATCACCCTCGGCACAGCATGCCTCCCTGCTTACAGACCCAGCAAGGACATTTGGGGGCGTACTCTGGCCATCCTTGATTTGTATGAAGAATTCCAATGGAGCAAATAAGCACAGCTTCTTGGCAGCCACCAGGGGGCACCAAGGAAAGAACAGGTCCCTGAGATCTATTTGCCATGTAACCTGCAAAGCAGCAGTGGCCACGGAGGCTGCAGATGATGGTGCACCATTCAGTAGCCCTGGTCAAAGTATGGTCTCAGTTTTGACTCTGCTAGTAGTGGAATCTTTTGAGGGGACCAACCTGGTCCTATACGACAAAGACTTTTGCTCTAGTGTGCAGCCCTTCCCTCAAGGCCAACTGCCTTCATCCGAGGGATGGCATGCCCTACCGTGGGAGGCTATTCTGTTCTGAGGGTTGGCCAGGCAGAGGTGGGTGTGGGGCATTCTGTCCTTTTGGAGTCTACAATTCCTAGATTCCAAAGTCAATGCAGTTTTAAGGCAATGGCTATCTCTGCGCCTCTGAATTTGAAGTGAGATGTGATTAACTATGCCTGGGTACAGAGGTGAGCTGCTGACGCAAAGTAACACAGTCACACAATGAAGGCAGAGGCCCAACTTTCTTTGTGGGACAAAATGAGGAGTCGGAGCCTTTTAGCAAAAGCAGCTTCTAAGAAGCTCTTGGAAGATGTGTGGGGACAGATCAGTATAGCTTCTATATGGGGCTTTTAGAAGAAGAAAACACCTGTCTTTCACTAGACAGTTTATATTCTATATTTTACTTGCATGTTGGAACCCAGGGCTCACACTCCCCTCCCGAGCTATGCCCTAGTCTTTGGCTATGTACTGAACAGTTTTAAGGTCTTATGCATTTGGGGGAGGTGTCTGCTTCCTCTGATCAGGCACGGGTGGACCTCTGAACTAAGTTTACTGGCTGTGCAGGTTGCTCCTTCTCTGCAGGGTTTGTGGATACACCGATGGTAGTCTTTCTTGGGTCCTTGAGGGGACATCTATCCAGGTCTGGGAGACAAGGGTTCTCAGGCCTCAGTAGCTTACCATGAGGCCTTGCTGTGGGGGGAGAGGGGTGTGTGGCTCTACCATAGCTGTGGTTGTAGCAAATCACTTTGGGCTTCTAACCAGCCACAGGAGCCCACTGCCCCTGGGGCCATGACAAGCCTTCACCAGTCATTCTTCACCAGAACCCTGCCTCCCTGGGACGTAGAACCAGAACTCTAAAAATGGGCTCTGAACATCACAGGCTGATGCTCCTTTCTTCCAGCGATCGGGAGGTGGGGTTGTGTTTTCTTCTCTGCTGGACCCCGAGATTGCTGTCACCTCTTGAGCAGCTTCGTCCCATCAGTCAGACACTGCCGGCAGGTGCCTGCCTCACTGCTCTGACCTTTGTTCTCCCTGTGTTGTCCTGTCCCCCTCTCTCTCTGCAGGCCTACATGCTGCAGGTTCATCTGGCAACAGTCCACCATGTCCCGTGTCTCAGTTTCTCTTATTGCCCACGGGTGGTCCATTTCCTCATCTCCCCAGCTGTGCCCATGCCACAGGCAAGGCAGTCCTAATATAAAGAAGTACCAGATGCCATTCCTAACTCCTGATCTACTCTTTAAAAGGTGTATGCCCCAAGACCATGTACTTGGTCTTTCCACAGGCGCCCATCCATTCCCTCACTCCTGTGAGCCACAAGTTCCTGGGAAGAAGGAATCATCCTTCCTCCCTTCTCCCAGTGAACCTTCTGCAAGGCTGATCGGAACGTCAAAGGTTGTAGAGAAGCTGAGAGGATATAGGTCAAGAGCCTAATTACAGGTTAGCAAGGGCTATCTTCAGCCTCTTTAGCCATTTCCTGCCTACCTTGTGTCTGAGCATCCTTGTGATTGATAGGCAAAACCCTTTGAAATGTGTTAACCTCGCTGGGCGGTGGCTTCCACCAACCAAAAAGCTAAGCGAGTCATCAGACAGCATCTGAGGTCTACAGCGGGACTTCCCCAGTTCACTTTCACTTGTTATATTGGTTACTTTTTCTTGCTGTGATAAAACACCATGACCAGGGGTGGCTTAGTCCATCCTTGGTGACATACTTCTTCCAGCAAGACTTCAAACTTCCCCAAACAGCGCCTCTAGCCGAGGACCTGAGCCCATGGGGGACATTTCTTATACAAACCATTACACTTGGGTACCAAACGTTCCCATCAATGTATCTGAAAAGGGCCTTGATCCATGACTTTAATTCTGTTACTATAAGAACTTCATGAAACTTGGACATTGGGACGTGGAATCCTGAGTGACCTGAGTTTGTGTTCCCAGGCTATGGTCATTCATATTTAGCTCCAGAATAAATGATCTCTTATCCCCTTGGAGGCAAGCACTGTTTTGGGGCACTCCCTCTTTCTGTCTTCCCTCCCTTGTTCACCGTGCCCATTCATCGTGCCACAGCCTCGTGCATCTGTTCTCAAACGGTCTCTCACTCCCTGTATTAATTTATTACCTTTCCCTCTGCCCCTCCTCCCACTCGGTCCCTTTCTCCCTCTGTAGCCCCACGACACAGTATTCCTGAGGACCCTCTGGACATCAGATAGGGACATGCCCCTCTCACCTCATGACCCGGGCTGCCCAGAGGACAGATAACTATCATATCCAGTGGCACGGGGTAGTGAGAGAGAAAACAGGAACAGGGGATGGGGAAGCTGTCAGTGATGGAGGGTACAGCTTGGAAACTGCCCACAGTAGGGACTTTGGCCTTTAGTCAGTAGGGGCCTCAAGAGGCCTTTGCATAGGAGAGAGTTCTGACTTGGCAGGGACCTCCCAGGGAGCGGGTGCTCCCCAGCTCTGATCTTGTCAGGCAGGCACATGATGCATTCGTGTCCCTGTCCCTGCTCCAGAAGATCACTTCCCCCTTTCAGTGTTAGTGGTTCTTTACCCAGACACATATGCATCTCTAAATGACATCATACATGAAGGCCACCAGCTCAGGTGCTGGTATTTGGTCATAGTCAAAGTGGGCCAGCCTGATTCTGGTGACACCCTGAAAGCAGAGCTGTTTGGTCAGGAGATTGTGGGGAGCAAGGGGAGGTGCCCAGAACTCCAGCAACAGATGCTCTGGATCACCCACAGCCAGGGGAGTGACTTGAGTAAAGGTGGGGCACGGCCATGCAGGGTACTCAGTTAACAGCAAGCTGTTCAGGCTGCCTGAGCACTGGGGCGGGGGTGGGGGGCTATGCTCTAGCATGACCTCCCCAAGAATGCATGGGAGAATAGGAAATCCAGGTATCAAATTGACAATTGACCCTGGAAGGGCTGCTGAGTCCACACCAGGTGACTGGCACAAGACTTCACTGCTTCCAGCACAGGCCAGAAGCTCTCTTAGCAAGAGGGTTGACACACACAGGACGAGAGGCTAGGCAGACAGACAGACACGGCTCTCCAAAAGCACGTGGTTTATTACAGTGAGCTGTAGTGCACATTGGTTTCTTTAGTAATTCTAAGCCGATACAGGTTCCCCACTAGGAGTATACATGGGGAGTGACTGGGCGTGGTGACAGTGACAAGCCAGTGAGCCACTGTGATCCTTAGAAAGTTACATTAGCAATCAGGAGAGAAAGGGAAGTGTGAGGTGGCCCAGAGGCAGGATGTGAGCAGAGCACCCCCTGCTGCTCTCATGGTGGAGGGAGGCTGGTCCCCTGTCTCTAAGGAACTGGGGCTTAGTGATTGAGATGCTCCACTGCCTGCAGGTGGCACCTTCTCCTAAAAAGCTTTTCAAACCCTAAGTCCATGGTGGTTGGAGAAGCCCACGGATGCTCTGTTCTTGCGGGTTCTGGATCCCCTCCTTCACCTGGGGGAGGACCATCGGCGGTTCCTTGCTGGCTTCCACCTTTTTCAGGCCAAGCCTCGTATGTCCTAGCATTTTTTCCGTACCCCAATTCCTCTGCATCCTGTGGTGATGGGGGGTGACTGTGAAGCCCCGCTGGTCAGGCTTCCTCCAGTGCCAGGGGCGGAGTCTTACAAGACTGTCCTAGCTCTCTACAGAGGGAGCCCTGGTGCTGGTCCCCATTTTGTCATGCAGGGACATGACTCTTACAGGCTTCACAAGACAGTCTCAATTTCAGATCATTCCACCCCTGTTTTTTAGTGTTAGTGGTTCTTTAACCAGATACAAATGCATCTCTAAATGACGTCATGCATGAAAGCCGCCAGCCCGGGTGCTGGCATTTGGTTTGGAAAAGTGGCATTGTCAGCATGTGCTTTTGGAAGCAGCCTTGGGTGGCTCCTGGTGAGAGTCACAGATCTGAGCACAGTAGTCTGGAATGGTTTTAACTTAGTGGAGAGCCAAAATACCCCATGCCTGTCCACTGCTGTCCAGGGTTCCCTGAGCCGGAGGGAGTGCTGGCTGCCCCTCTTCCCACACTCTTTCTGTCTTTATTTTCTAAACAGAAGGAGAGCTAAGAGGGGGCTCTGGACAGCTCTTGGGCCCTTCCTTCCCTGCTTGCAGTGCTTGGGCCCTGCTGAGGGGCACAGTGACCTTATGACCTAGAGTAGGTGGCCAGTCTCTGACTGCTATGCATGGTCAGGGCCACCAGAGGGGGCAGAGGGCCCTCCCCAGGACCGAGAAAAAAACTCCAGAAAGGACACCTGGATCCCACCTTCCTGGAGGCCCACCTACCCCTTCCAGCAGCTCTCCTTGGCAGCAGTGCCCCTTCCCAGGGCTCTACGTGCATCGACAGGACTCCTGAGGTAACGGCAAGGCCCTCCGTTAAGATGGAAGTGCTCCAAGAGAGCAGTGAGCCCCAGTTATTGCTGGCGCTGAGTGAGGCCTGGGGGAGGCCTTCGGGTGGGCACCTGAGAGGACAGGGGGCTTGGATTTCACTGCTTCAGGGGAGCCTCTCTGAGGCCTGGCCGGGCCATCCTGCTGCAGTCCGGCACGGGGTGCAGACAGCTGTGGTCCTTGTCTGCGGGTAGTCGCTGAAGTGCTCTGTGCTGCCCCTGGCAGGCAGCCAGCACCGTGGCTCCATGGGAGGCTCTCCTGCCACCAGAGGTAGCTGTGCTACTGGCAAGCAACTCCTAGTGGCTCTGGGCAGAGGGACCGCCCAGGGCCACAGTCCTCCACCCTGTGTCTTCTCTGCCAGGAGAGCCAGCTAGTCCTCAATTAGGGGGCTGGGTCCTCGGCAGACTGACCCTGTGTGGGGGTACCAGTTCTTCCAAAGTCGCCCAGGCTTTACCTACCCACCCATATAATCTTTAATTTAGAATATACCATATATATATATATTAAACAATTATCTTCAAAGCCACCCTCCTCAGCGCGGAGTACTTAGTGACCTGAGAAAAGGTGCCTCTCTAAATACATACAACATGCCTTAGGTGACCAAACTCCCAGCGGGGGGGGGGGAAGTTGCATGGGGGAGAAGAGCTATTCAGGGCCACCTTCCCTTCCCCCAGCCTGGCTTCCATCTGAAAAGTCGCTGATAGGGTAGTTGCCCATTTTGAGGAAGTACCTTGGAGGGGCACATGAGCTCGCTAAGGAGCTAGCTGTGGGGATACAGGCCACCTCGTCATATGCCAGGGGACAGCCAGTCAGAGAGGACTTGGTTCAGGAGGAAAGAGACCTCTGATTATTGCAGGCTGGGACCTGGGACTGACAGCGAGTCCCCGAACCCCATAGGAGCTGGGAGAGGTGGGCAGATGCTGCATTTTTTTAATTCCAAGGATATTTCCACACAGTCTCTGTGTAGAAAATATACTCCCTCTTTCATAAAGTGCCTGCCCCTTAGGGTAGTAGATCAGTGGCCAGTAGCCATCTATACGATAAATGATCCTTTTTTTTTTTTTCCCAAAGCAAATTGCACTAGGGTACTAGGGTTTCCTCCAATTTGTGATTTTTTTTTTTTTTTTTGAGCCAGCCAGCACTGCCCTTCCTTTGCCTGCCTCACCCCCCCAGACCATGAGCTGGTTGCCTGGCCAGCATGTTCAGGGTGGACACCCAGCTCCTGCCGCTGCTGTCCTGTGAGACAACCACGAATTTACTTCATGGAGGACGGAGTTGGTTACTTCCGGAAGCTCCCTGTGGAGGACGTGATAGGCACCTTCATACATCTGCAATCAGGAGAGACGGGGGGGGGGGGGGGGGTTAGAACCGGTGTGTGGGACAGGCGGGGGACAGGCGTGCACGCCATATGAGCTCACCAGGCAGGCATCTCCAAGTGTTCCCCCTACTTCGTTTTTAGATGGGACTCTGCCATATTGTTTAGACTGCCCTGCCTTGGGCTCCCTGGCAGCTGAGAAGGTCTGTATCGCTGCTCTGCCCCAGCCAGCACCTTCTTGTCATGAATTCCAACTTTTCGGATATTCCCTGCTGTTCCCAGGGCTCTCCAGCTGGTGCAGCTTAGATCCCCAGCTCCTTCCTGCAGAGAAGCTCCTTGGCCCTTCTTCACACCCCCACCTGCCAACACTCGCCCAAGCCCCCCACCCCTTGCCCCGTTCACCCACAGCAGTGGCACCCATGGCAAGGTCTCCGGGACTCTCACTTGCCACGCCCAGAGGCCCTTGGAGCTTGGCTGTCTCTGGGTGACTCTTGGATGTCAGTGTCCAGAGGCAGACAAGTGGCCCTCAATCTCACCGTGGCTCTGCCCTATCTTGGTCAGCTCCCTCCCTTGCAGGGGGCTCCTTTAGGCCCAGCAGCCTAGTAACCACAGTACACTACCTGGCTGGCCAGAATGCCCCTGCAATCAGCCTTCCTTCAGAACTGAGACCCACCCAGTTGCCAATTGCCTTCGGAGTTCTCTCTGATGTCCGCTGGGGTCACCTATCTTGGGGGGCACTGCAGCCAGCCCTCCCCCCCACCCCCCGCTTCTACAGGTCCAAAGCCCAGGAGCAGCCTTCAGTGCTGTGTAAGGCAATTAACAGGTCCATCTCCCCTGGCTACTTACTCCTCTGTGCCCAACATGTCTCTTTCAATTTGAAATATTTCATTTGAAATATTGAGGTGCAGAACATTAAGACAGCCCCCTAACTGCATCTGCACCTAACCTACCGTCCTCCTGTCCGCCTGTCTGTCCCTCCTCCCAGCTCTGGGAACCGTCATTTGTTCACAGTGTAGGTTCAAGGATTTAGTTCACACATGTCCATTGAGGCCATGCCACTCTTGGTTGTCTGGGCCAGGCTCATTTTGTTTTTCAACACACTAATTATCCTTCAGAAGCCTCCACATGGTGTGGGAGTTCACTCCTTAGGTGGGATTGCATTCCAGGGGGCACAGGCATCTCCCATCTGAGGGCAGCATGCATGTTTCCTCTCCGAGGCTCTCCAGTGTTTGTCATGGGTCCCTTCTCCTGTGACAGCCTTGTTCTCATGTCTGCTCCCCTTTGCTATGACCAAGAGCTTCCCACCTGCCCTTCCCTTGGTCTGGAATGTTCTACCATGGCTAGCTAGTCTCCCTGACAGTTCTTGCCTGTAGTCCATGGGAGGGAAGTGTCCTCGAATCCCCCTGCCCTGCAGCCCCTGCCCCCCATTCACAGGTCCTCAGGACCTTCCCTCAAAGTCAGACCCAAATAAACAGGAGTTGCAGAAGTGATGGATAACTGCTGAACGAGACAGAACTCCACCCCTGAGCAGCACCCCAGGGGAGCCCTTGACAATTTGCAAAGATATGAGTCTCTGCCAGGGTGTTGCAGAGTTGGGGGAAACTGCAGACTGAAGCCCAAGGACCTCAGTTCAAATCCTGACTCTACCACTTTTGAAGAGTCACCTGGCTGTCTTTATAACACGGTGAGGATTCCGTGGCATCCACACACTTGTGCAGGTTAGGAGCCCAACCATGTGGGCAAGTAGGTGGGTATGCTTCAGTTTGGGGGTTACATATTATCTGACTGGTGCCCAGAAGGGTCTCACCTCAATTGGGGTGCCCCCTAGTTCGGTGGGGCAAATGGCACATACATCTATCTGGACCCAAACAGCATCTGTCTTGAAAGCTGCTGGGTGATACTCTGACTGTTCCTTGTGTCAAACATGTTACACCATCCAACTGCAGCCTGTCTTCAGGGGGCCATAACCACAGGGCCAACCCGAGTAGATGCCCCTGCAGACCAGACTCATCCAAGTGTCCCAGAACCTGAGCTATGGGGTTTTTTTTTTTCTTGCCCATACCATCAGATTGCTCTCTTCCTTTGTTGAGGCTCATTCTGGTGAAGCAATGAACCGGAGAACCATATGCTGTCGCGAACTTCATTAGCCTCTAACCCCTCAGCGAGTCTTACCAGCCACGCTGGTCTGATGGCCCCCTGTCCCTCACCTTGAGTGTTTTGTCCTGACTCCGGGATGATTCCATGAGCAGGTAGGCACCTTTGCTGTCGCAAAGCCGGTCAGCAGAACCCTGCAGCAGCAGGAATGGCAGTGTCAGCCTGGGCATTGCTCGCTCCACTCTCGAGACAGCGTTCAGCAGCTGTATGCCAAAGCACACCTTCAGCCCTGCTCGGCAGACGAGTGGGTCGGAGTTGTACAGGTCAACCTGAGAAGACGAAATTCTGTCAGCTTGTGGGTTCCTAAGAGGGTGATCTTCTGCCTGCCGACAGGCTGTAGAGACTGGCAACTCGTTCCGTCCCTGGAGAACGAGGGTCTGACTGAACTGTGCCCTGTACTTTTACACTAAGACCTGAGCTTGTCTCACACAGCTCGGACTCAGAATACCCTGGGGACCAGGTCTGGGACCCCCAAGTTGAGGTGCTCAGGTGCTTGATGTAGCTTGATATGTTGGTTGAATGGAAACCCCCACACACCCTTCCCTCTGCTTCAGTCATCTCTAGATGCTTATCAGACGTAGGCCAAGGTCAGCGCAATAGAAATGCTGGGCCTTGCAGAACTGCTAAGAAATGACTGTTTTGATTCTCCTACATGGAATCCAAGGATGTGGAGGGCTGGCTGTCTACATAAAGGCCTGTAGGTAATTTTCAATACTGAGTTGGGTTTTACAAATACGAGCCGCAAAAGAGCCATGTGTGGTGGCGCATGCTTATAACCCGTGGGAGGTCAAAGCAGGGTGAGCAGAGTTCAAGGTCAGATTGACCTTGTTGCAAAAATTATATCTAAAACAAAACAAAATACAGGAACGTCATGTTACCATGTTACCCCCTTGGGTTATTTGGTTCCAGAGCATCTCTGAGGGCGTTGAGGTTTCAGCCGGCTTCCTTCTCCTCCTCCTCCCATCCCCAACTCCATCTGTCTATGTGGGGTGACGGGGTGATGGACATACAGAGAGGAGCCCAGAAAACACGGGCCAGAGCAGGATGCCCCTTCCTCTACAAGTCTCCTAGGCTCCCGAGAGGAGATGTGAAGCCGTGGTACCCTTTTCTCCTTGCAGATAGACTCTGAGCAGGTTTGGGACAACCAGATGGTGGGACCAAGGTGAGGGGGACCGAGGGGCTCCTTGAGCAGAGGTCTCTGAGCCTGGACCTACGTCCATTCACTTCTGCTGCCAGCCCTCCACGGACCTGGCCCGAGGGACAGGCTGTCCCGCAGTCACCCTGACATCCTGGATTCCTTCCCACGCTGGGCAGGGACTGAGCCCCCATCAAGCTGACCGTTTGTGATGAGCTGCACGGGACGGATTAGACACTTCTTGCAGCTGAGCTGGCGAGAACCCCACCGGAGCCAGGCCATCTGTTTGGCAAGCTGAGAGAGGCCTTGCGTCTGACAGAGCCGTGCAGGGGCAGTGTGGGGAGAGCTGGCCATGGACCCAGACCATCACAGGTTTCTTCCCACCATAGGGTCTCCAGGGAGCCCTACTTGGAGGAGAGTCATGGGACCACCGGAAGAGCCCTAGGCTTAGGGTTGGTCAAGTCTCGATGGCAATAGTAAGAGTGACAGCAACAGTTGTGCCACCCACCAGAAACACAACGTGAGCATAATGTGGTGCCGGAGGTACCATTGTGTAGCAGAACAGCAGCTGCCATCTGAGCTCCTGCTACTGGTGCAGTGCCCCACATGGAAGCAAGGCTCCTGTTACCCATGTGATACAGGAGAGAAACTGAGGCACTGAGAAGTCTAGTGGCCCACTGGCATTAGGACCTCAACTCCTGTTCTTCTCGTACAGCCCTTGGTGTTACAGGGTACAGAACCTTCCAGATAAAGAGTGCCCATTTCAGTGTCTCTCACAACTAGGTATGGTCATGTGACTAAACCCTGGCCAATAAGAAGCTAGTATGGGAGCTGGCCATGCACTTTAGGTTAAAGAATGTGAGGCACTACTAAGGCAAGGCTCCTGGCCCTAAGAGCCCCCTGGTGTGCTCAGCAATAGGAACGGTGCCTTGGCTCTGAGAAGGCCTGGGGCAGAGGAGGAGACCGGCTCCTGCCTACCATACTGCTGCCTATGGACCTGTTCCCACTGCCTCTGTGCTAGTCTCAAGGCTCTGAGGAGAATGGCCTTCTGGGCTTCAGGCCACCTGCTGTACTAAGCCTGCTATTCCTGTCCTTCCGAAGGCTTCCTCCTGCTCCAGCCAGAAGGTCCTAATATGCTAGGTCCCCGAGGGCTCTACTCCTGGGGTTAACTGCTTCGTGGCCCCAGCCACTTCCTGCTCTTGGCTTTGTTTCTATTTCCTGGTCACGTAGACACTGGGGAGGGAGCCCCAGTGTCAAGGAAAGGCAGATCACAGATAGAAGTATAGCAGGACAGGAGGTGTGGGAGGGGGTACAGAGGAAATGAAGTGAGAGGGACTAGGAAGCATGTGCCACGTGGAACACTGAGGGAGCCCCTGAAATCTTTGGTCCGCTCACTGCGGGCTTCCCTCTCTTTGTGGAAGTCAGGGCTGCAGGCATGTTTAGAAAGATCAGCACTGAGCCAGCAAGGCTAGCTTGGAAATATTTCTGCCTGTCAGGGCTATGGGAGAGTGACTGTAGCTACACAGGGTCAATACCTGGCAGCATATCTGCATATCTTCCTTTCCAATGCCTGTGAATCTCTTCTCCTCTCTCTCTCTCTCTCTCTCTCTCTCTCTCTCTCTCTCTCTCTCTCTCTCTCTCTCTCTCTCCTCTCTCTCAGTTTGCATATGCTTGGCTCAGGGAGAGGTGTGGCCTTGCTTGTTGGAGAGAGTGTGGGCATCAGCTCTTAAGACCCTCATCCTAGCTGTCTGGAAGCCAGTCTTCTCCTGTCTGCCTGCCTTTGGATGAATGTAGAACTCTCAGCTCCTCCAGTCCCACATCTGCTGGACACTGCCTAGATGATAAATGACTCAACCTCTGAATCTGCAAGCCAGCCCCAATGAAATGTTGTCTTTTATAAGAGTTGCCTTGGTTATGGTGTCTGTTCACAGCAGTAAAACCCTAACTAGGAGTCCCCTCTCTCTCTGTCTGTCTTGTCTCTGTCTGTTTCTCTCTGTGTCTCTGTCTCTGTCTCTGTCTCTGTCTGTCTGTCTCTCTCTCAGGTGCCTTTGGCCCAGAGATGAACCTGGGCTCAAACCCTGACCTTAGTAACTGTGCTGCTGGGTGAGTGGTTGGCTTTCTTTAGACCCCAAGCTTCCAGAATTTCAAACAAGAACTGATTCAAGGTTACAGGGAGGTAGAAGGGACTATAGTGTTCAGAAGGTGTGGAAATAAGATTATAGCTTCAGGAAACTCCACAGAGAACAAGACTCAGGGGTGGCCATTGTAAAATTTGCAGGCAGTAGGTGGGCTGGAAGACTGCTCCACAGCAAGCCCAAGCAAATATCTGTTGTCATTTAAACTGGGAGCCACCTGCTTCCCCAGATCCCACCTTCTTGCCTTCTAGTCTTCCCAGTGTGCTATTCCCTGGCACCTGGCTGCCAAGTCCTTCCCTTCAGACCTGCACTGGACAGTTAGGGGAGCGTTGCTGCTTGGTCTTTCGAGGCTTTTTTTTTTTTTTTAGCTGTCAGGCTCCACAGGAAATGTGTTATCTAAAGATGAGCCTGGAGACTCCCGCTGTGTGTGCCACCCTGTGGTGCCTCTTCTGGCCATCTCCCTGGGGTGGGCGGAGCAACTATTTTTAAAGTTCAGCACAGGTTCAAAGACTACTGAAGAATGGGGGTGGGGCTCCAGCACCCACCTGGAGCCTGAGATCTCCCTGCTGCCCAGAGCCTCCAGTTCTGTGTCCCCAGCAGGGAGACATCTTGGGCTCTCTAGGTGGCCCAAAGGACACAGGTAGCAGATGGGTGCTGTGGGGCCTGTGAGCTGTCCTTTAGCTGTCCCTTCATTTCCCAGAATACCTCAGAAGTGATTTGCTGTTTTCCAAAAGAGGGGCTGGAATAATTCCGGTTTCCTTCCCTTCTTTTTGCCTTATGTGTAGGAAGGTAGACAACCTGGCTGTTTGGTGCAGAGTTAAGGAGTCCCTGCCTCCCGCGGGACTCCTCTCATAGAGCAGTGACTATCACAGAGCGATGGTGTGTGCTGTTCGGCCCAGCAGAGCAAACTGAACAAGTTTTGCGATTTGCATAGAAGCTGGGAAGAGTCACTGACCCGGGCACCCGACTTCCTGAGCAGATGAATTCATTTCCCAGCTCCGCCCCTGACCTGCTCTGCAACACCAACTCTCTAGGCCTCAGTTTCCACAGAGTCAGTGAGGCTGAGCTTGCCAAGACCCAAACCTGACTTCTATGTTGGCTTTGGCCTTTCTGGGTCTTTGTTCAAACTTTCAGAAAGACTAAGGGCCGCACAAGACCCCCCAGCCCCAACCCCGGGCAGTCAAATTTGGCTTCAGAGCATGACCTTGAGAATCACTACAGGTTTCAGAATAAAGCTGTATTAAAAGTCGGAGGGAAGATGGATGGACAGCTCCCTGGGTCTGAGGCCCTCAAGTGTCCATCCCCATTTCCTCTCCACTTGACTTTTATTCCCTTGAGCTGGGCTGGGGCTAGAGCTTCTTGCAGGTAGGTGAGTGCTCCAAACTGAGCTACTCCCCAGCCTCTTACCTGTCTCTTACACGGCTGGCCTATAGGCCCAAGTGTGCCCTTGGGTGGAACCTGACCAGGAGGCCAGAGTCTGACTGCCAGGAAAGCAGGCTAGACCACTGGGTTGTCAAGAGTCCCACTGGGGGCAGGCGAGCAGGGCCTTTGGGAGAAAGTTCTTCCAAGGCAAGAAAGGAAACCGAGGCAGAAGACCAGCCAACCAATTTGCTTAGTTGTCAGGGTCATTCTGGTATCTTCCACAAGTCCAGGCCCTCAGGGTTTCAGGCTCGGCCACCAGTGGGAACTCCCAGCAGGTTCTCAGACTAGCCAATCACTGGGAACCACAGGCAGGCCTTCTCACTGGAGGGATTGTTTGAGTATCTATAACAGGCGTCTGTTTTTCCAGTTACCACAATCCTGGCACTTGCCTTCTCTTTTCTCAGCCTAGAGTCTAAGTGGGGCTAAGCTAGCCCTACCCACTTCCTGGACAGATCCTCTAGGCTTTTCACACCTGTCAGTCAGTCAGCCTGGGACAGCTAAGGGAGTGGCACTGCCTTTGCATTGCCCCTTGAGCTGCGGAGTGCAGTTCCTAGCTTCTCAGACAATGAGGCTCCTGGCTTCTCTGCCTGACCTCGGGACAGCCAAGCAGGAATAGAGAGACAAGGGCAGGTTCTTACAGAGATGTTGGTTCCTGATCCAACTGTGCCTCAAGTCTTTAGTTCCTGTTACTAATAAATGCCTTCTTGTGCTTAAATCCCTGAATTTATTTTTTATTCTTATGTGTACATCCCGTGTGGGTGGGAGCGTGCGGAGGCCAGAAGAGGGTGTCAGATCCCCTCGAGTTGGAATTATAAGGTAGTTGTGAGCTGCCGATGTGGAGTCCCGGGAACCTAACTGGGATCTTCTACAAGAACAGGAAGCTCTCGTGATTGCTTTGGAACCTTAAATCTCTTTGACCTGGGTTTCTGTCACTTGCAACCAAGAGAGACTTGACCTACCACACAGTGTGTCCTCCATCAAACTCTTGGTTCTCTGGAGTGGAGCTCAGACTCCAGACCTTCCCCTCACCCCTAAGGCCAGGACAGAACTCCCCACTCCCCTGTATCCCCATCACCCGGCCACCAGAGAAAGGGCAGAGCAGAGGGGAGGAAGAGAGAGCTAAGGTCAGATCTCCCACCCCCTACCCCCCCACGTCCGTCCATCTACACTCACCTCGGACTTGTTCCGAGACAGCACGCTGGAGTCGATGCGCCCCAAGGTCATATTTGGCAGGACAAGATTGAGCAGTTTGGCAGCAAGGACCTGGGCAGAGAGGCAAAGTGAGAGACGTGAGTGCAAGCCATCCACGCTGGAGGGCTAGAGTATGAGTCGATACCCGAGCTGAGCGCAGGCAGAGGCCTTGATACTCAGGACTCAGGGATGGTGCTCGACGCAGGGCCCAGGTGTGGGACTGTTCTCCTGATGGTGTGACCTGGATCCTGCGCAGACATAATCACACGTTGGATGTAATTGTGAATTGCTTTAGAGAGCCACCGATGAGGCCAAGTCCCTTCTCCAAGGCACCAAGATGGCACAGCAGAGTCAGAATCATTGGATCGACCACCAGAGCGCAAGGAGATGGGGCAGCTTGGAGCAGAGAGAGTCGGTTGCATGTTGAGTTCTGCTACATAGGTATGAAACCGTCACCAGCTTGAATAGGAAGTCCCATGATAGAGGGGAAGGAGCCCCGTGTCTGATTCCTAGCTCTGTGAGCCAGGAACACAGGCTAGGACCTCAATACAGAGCTCTGTTGGCTCAGCTGCCAGTGGGGGCCCTGTCATTCCCCCCAAACAGACCACAGGGCAGGTTAGTAACACTGTGTGGGAAAGCCTGGCATGCCATCCATGCCTACTGAATGTGAATCTGACTTGGGTCTCAGCCCAGCCCCTGATGTGGATCTCAGATATTCCCAGGAAGGTGGAAGACCCAATTTCACATGTTTGCTTTCTCAGAGAGGCTGTTTAATTTCGCGTCTGCAGTGAGTGCAGGCACTTGGGGCAAAAGAAGCTATTCCAAAAGCGAGCTGTGAAATGCTGGGATTAGAACCATGGGAAGCTGGCAAAGGGTGAGCTCTTAGGAAGTATGGAGGGTGCTGGGCACAAACATGGGTCTCTTGATGGTGGATGAATTGCGTGTGGCACAGGGGCTTCTGTGCTGGGTGGCTGTGTGTGCTGGGTGGCTGTGTGGCCCTGTCTCCCGGTATGTACTAGAGCCGGTGAGTAGGGCTTATCTTTCATCTAGCACTTGGAAACATCTTTATTGGGACCTTGGGATACTGGGACAATGGCTTGGCCTCCCTGTGGTCAGTAGGGCTGGGAGAAGACACATCTGTCCTTTTTGTCACGTGTCCCTCTCATCCTATGCTGATCTCTCTCCATGTTAGTACCCGAGAGCTCTTGTTCTCCCTCTGGCCACAGCAGCCACTGCCATTCTCCAGATGATGCTGTAGACAGGCCTCCCTCAGGATCCTGTAGCCAACCTGCCTCCTCTGTTCTCACAGCCGCCAAGGACCAAGCAGAGCAAGGCCTGCTTTGCCCCTAAAGGGCATTGTGTTGGCATGTACTCTGAGCACCATACTACTGTCTGTGTGTGCTGCAGAGGTGACTGTGTGTACTAGAGAGGTGACTTTTTTGACCTACAGAGGTGACTGACTGTGTGTGATAGGGTGGCAATTCTGTGTGCTAGGGAGGGGACTGTGTGTTCATGCCGGGGTGGGGAGCTGACTGTGTTTGCTAGGGAGGAGACTGTGTCAGAGGGCACAGTCAACAACTCCTGCCTCTGAGAACATCTTAGCCTGCTGCACTCTGGACACACCTTGGCATCCAGGCCAACAAAGCTCACTGGTGGTGGCTGCTGTTGCTGTATCAGAGTGCCAGAGCCCTGGGCTCCAACACTGGACAGTCCGTCCAAGGGGGTTCCATCTGATCACCCTGGGTGGGGTGCCAACAGCTTGCACTCTGTGAAGCCACCTGGGTTGGATGAGTTGTATGTGAGTGTGTGTGTGTGTGTGTGTGTGTGTGTGTGTGTGTAAGAGCTGGTTTTTATGCAGCAGTTCAGCACACATGCAGAGAGGGAAGGGCTTGGGAATCTGGCCATGCTGACAAACACTTGGAAGAAGTATCTATGAAAAACAAGAACTGTGGGGGGGGGCAGGGGTGGGGGGGCAGGGGGAGTCTCTTGGGAGCCCCAGATCTGGAGTTGGGAGCTTGTGCTTTCAAGAGTTACAAAATCTAAGGATGAACTACAGCAATGGGGTTGTCCAGGGCCATAGCATCCTTGGACACTGGGCAATCTCCACGCTATCATGCCATGGGGGAAATTGCTATGGGGAGATCTTCACACTAACATGAAGCGTCATGGAACCAACATCCAGAGACTCCACTCGTCTCTACAGTTTCTTTCCACTTCCCTGAATCCACGTGAGGGTTGACAGTTGGCGCACTCGATCCCTGATCATCTCAGAGGCTGCAGCAAGGCCCTAGGCAACAGGACAGGTGTGTTTATGTCACTGTCCCAGGCACTGTCCCCTCCTGCCAGATCCAGCTGACTTTCTGCCCATCCTCAATGCCATAGCCACAGGCTAGGGAACAGCTGGCCACCTACTGCAAAAATCCTTCCTGCAGAATGGATCGATCAACTGATAGTTTGGTCATCCACTGGGTCGCCACAGGGAGCACTTGTGGGCGCCGTGGTTGACTGTTTATGGTACAGATTGGTGCTCCGAGCCACATTCACAGGGAGCCAGTGAGATAGGGTTGGTAGGGGAGGGACAGCAAAGCAGGGGGCCAGGGACTGCCTCAGCACTGGCCCTGTGACTGACCAAGTCTGCAAAGTGACTTTCCCACTTCAACAGGTCCACCACCAGATCTCTCTCTCTTGCCCTGTGTGACCTGACTGATTCCACGTGTCCCTGGCACGGAGGTGTGGCCCAGTTCAGGATTGCTCACTGCACAGAGGCACGCCAACCCGCTGTTGGCCCGTGCCAAGCCAATGCACCGACACCCCGAGGTGCTGAGACCTCCGCTCCCCGCAGGCTCTCCAGTAGACACTGGGGTTCAGGATGGAAACAAGGGCCAGGATATCTGGAGCCAGTTTCAATTCCACAGAGGGCTGTGGGGGAGGGCCTGTGGTGCCAGGACATCTGCCCACAGGGGAGAAGGACTGTGACGACAACTCTGACCTCTTGCCAGCCGGCAGTCTTCAACCTCCATTAAGGAGGAACTCTTGGGCAGCCAGAAAGCTTTCAGGCAAAACTAGGGGTTGAGGGAGAGGTCACTACTCCTGGAGATGCGCGTTGCTTTACAAAACAGGCTGTTCCTTTACAGAGATGAACAATGGGCTGTGGCCTCAATCTCCCGTCCCAATATAGAGGCAATGTCCTGGCGGCCACTTTCTATCTCCAGCAGCCTAAAGCCCAGTGGGAGGTGTGGTGGGAACACACCGGGCCTTAGTCCCGATGGGGGAGGTGATGTCACAGTGGCCATGCTCAAACACACTCACTCCTGCCCCCGCGGAGTTACTGTGCGAGCCCACAGGAAGGGGGTGGCAGTGTACCGCTAAGCATCAGCTCCTAACAATGAATGTCCAGTGCTGGCTGTGTAGATGAAGATGCTGGTGTCCTAGCAACAAGACTGGCTGCCCACTCACAGACATAGAGGAGGGCCATCGCCTGCAGGGATGCAGCCTTTTGTCAGGGTCTGCCCTACAGGATGCCACCCAGAAAAAAAAAAAAAGGAGGGTCTCAGTACATTGGTGGCTGTGGGGGATCTGGGGACAAGCCAACTCTGGAAAGAGCCTGGGGACGCTCAGGGCAGATGCCCCATTCCTCAA
The DNA here is from genome assembly GCF_900095145.1 of Mus pahari. Classification (NCBI taxonomy): domain Eukaryota; kingdom Metazoa; phylum Chordata; class Mammalia; order Rodentia; family Muridae; genus Mus; species Mus pahari. The sequence goes on along the minus strand of NC_034591.1, from coordinate 105,805,242 downwards.
TAAGCATGCAAGGGAAGCTATAAAAGAAGGGTTCATGTGTGCGGTGATGTGATAGTGTTAGCTGTCAGTTTGACAGAGTCTAGAACTACCTATAAGATGGGACCCTGGGGTGTCTGATAGGGATTGTCTTGGTTGTTGTAATTGAGGAGGGAAGATCCGCCTACTGTGGGCGGGGCCATTCCCTGTCTGGGATCCTGGACTGAATAAAGTAGAGAGAGTGTAAGCAGCTCCCTCGAGCCCCTGCAGTTGTGTCTTCTCCTCTACAGTGGCTATGACCCGAAGCTGAGCGCTAAATAAGTTGTCAAGATATGTTATCACAGCAACAGGAAAAGAAAACAAGGTGGTCGATGAATGAGCACCTGGCAGTTCACTGTCCACAGATACCCAGGACACTGCAAGAGATCGGACCTACCTGGCCCGAGTCACAGACATGGATGAGGGCTACTGCCTCACCTGAAAAGCTCCTCACTGACTCCCAGTGTGCACGGGGTGGTGGGGGGAGAGCAAGAGTCATATTCCAAATCCAGCCACTGGACGGGCTCAGATGCTTGCCGCGCTATGGTCACCAGCTTCCTAAACCTGCAGAGTAACTAACTTCTAAGTAACATTGCTAACAGGATCCATTCAGAGGGGAGCTCAACTTCAGATAACAACCACCTCATGGCTTAAAGCTACTTCCACTAACAAATCAAGGCAGGTAGAAGGCTGTTCCCAAGACACAGGGCATCAAGCATCTGTAAGAGGCCCTTCCCCACGGTTCCTTTAAGGATGGATGATTGTGGGAGGCGGGGATGGAGTGTGGAGGGAGAAAGGCCTCCGCAGTGGAAGGATGTTGATCAGATCAAGGGCAGGAGGGCTGAGCGGCAGACAAGGGCCGAATGATAAGGAGGCACAGAGAAAGGAGTCACCACAGTAGATCCCACACCTGGAGGAGTCGGGGTCAGGGTTGCCAGACAGTTCCTAGAAACAGCTGTGATCACACCCCTAAGCCTTGGCCACAGCAGCAGGCCACACCGCCACAGTGTGTCAGCACGCACCCCTGATTCTCCCAGGAGCTCAGGTGCTCACCCACAGGTGGAAAGCATATGGGATCCAAGCCATTGTCAGTTCGGTCGCCTTCTCAAGAGAGGTCTTCATGATGTCCAATCTGTCCTGCAGGGTGCGGAGACAGCGTGGGCGCAGCTCAGGAGGAGGGAGACTATGAGCTGCCCACCTTTCTCAACAGGCAAGTCAGACCCAACTGGATCACAACTGGGTGTTAACTCTGGGTCTGAATCCCTGCGAAAGTCTCGTTATAACAACTTTTATTAGTATATATTTGCATGTGGTCATTATACAAACGTGCTGCGTTCTACAGACATTTCTTTCAAGTTTACCATTTTGCCTGTATTTACCCCCATTCTTCGCTCCTGCTCCCCATTCCTTTTTCTTGCGCAGCCTATTCCTTTTCTCAAAAGTGCCCTTTCTACTTTCACACCGTGTGTCTCTGCATATACATGTGTGCATGCATGTATATATGTATGTGTACACATTTGCCATGTTTGCATATGTTACCTGTGTTATATAAAGGTGTACATGAGTATGTGTATATGTGAGTATGTATATGTGTGTATGCGGATCTCTCACTCTCTCCCTGCGTGTGTGTGTGTGTGTGTGTGTGTGTGTGTGTGTGTGTGTGTGTGTGTGTGTGTGTGTGTGTGTGTGTGTGTGTGTGTGTGTGTGTGTGTGTGTGTGTGCGCGCGTGATACAGATCTCACATATGAGAGGAGGTATGGCATTTGTCTTTCACACAATGATTTCCAGTGCCACTCATTTTCTTGTGAGTGACATAATTTTGTTCTTTGTGGCCAAGTAAAAAAGACTCCATTGTGTGAGCACACCGTATTTCCTTGACCCAGTCATCTGCTGATGGCAGCTTGGCTGGTTCTGGATCCTGGCCACTGACACCTACAGCGGTGAACCTGGGTGTGCAGATGACTCTGTGGTTAAGTTCCCACAAGTGGTAATGCCTGCATCACATGGTAACCTCCTTCTTTCTTTATTTTTTTTTTTTTTGTGTGTGTTTTTTATTCTTTTACAAATGGGGACAATAAAGTCTCCCTCAAAGATTCCTGGTGTGTTTCCCAAGACTGCCTGCCCCTGCACGGTCCTTGCTGGTTAACTGAATGAGAAGCAAACAGCACCCCTAGTGGAGAAGTGCGTGGCTTGCAACTTTTCTGTTGGGTTTTGAGACAAGAACTCACGTGGTAGCTCAGGTTAACCTTGAACTTACCACCCGCACTCCACTTTTGGAGAACTGGGGTGGCATGCATACACTCCCATGACTGGATCTGTGGCTAAAGCTTTGCAATCCGTGATGTAGCCCTATAAATGTATTTCTCCCCCAACTGTGGCTGCTCTCATGAGCAAGGCCTGGAGGAGGTGTGTGTGTGTGTGTGTGTGTGTGTGTGTGTTTGTGTGTGTGTCCGCCCTGAGTCCCTGTCATACCCTAAGGACAGTTCTGAATCAACTGCAGTGCCCATCACTGTAAATAGTAGAGACGTGCATAAATGCCTTTATTGATCTGAAAGGTCTTAATAGCTCCTCCGATCATTTTTAAGCTTCAGCCAGAACTTGCTGTGAGAGGTAATTACTGCCCCTTCATTCTAATGTGGCTCCCGAAAGCTGTCCTGCATTCAGGAGGCCACGGGATGGCCACATCTGTGACCTGGCAAGGCTCTCTAGGGTAACTTTAGATTGTTCTGGGCAGGAATGCATCCTGCCCAGTTGTGCAATAGAATGTTTTGTGCCTTTCCAGTGGCTCAGAGCACGCTCCGATGGCTCTGAGCTGGCTTTTCAAGTTCAGATTCTGGAAATCTGAACCCTAACTCTCAGAAAACAGGTGTCTGTGGGGCTGAAGGAGTCACACCTGTAGCTTACGGTGGCTGACCCACTGGCCCGTGCAGGGCAACTCTCACCTGCAGCACCCCGCTCCATATCCCTTCCAGCCCACTGGAGTCCACTGACATGAGGGTGTTCAGATGGGAAGTAGGCTCTGGCTACAGGAAGCTGACCGGGGCATGCTTTAGGGTGAAATAGGCTCAGTGGCCCAGGCCGTCATCAAACTGACCTTGAGAAAAACAATGGCCTCATTTCCTGGCCTTCTAATTGGGAGTCATTTCCTGTCCTCGCAGGTGGCATGGGAGAGAACAGTGCTCTCTGTGAGACAGGTCTCTGGAGCTAGCCCTTCTCCATACTTCTGCTAGAGGCTCCAAAGAACTGGGAATGGGACACCCTAAAGCCCTGCTCAGTACCCCCAGGGACCTCATAGGGAGATAGATTCCCCGCCCCCCAGGGACCTCATAGGAAGATAGATTCCCCGCCTCCCCAGGGACCTCATAGGGAGATAGTTCCCACTGAAGACAATCCTGGCAGTCCCAGCCCAGCCTGGCTGGGAAGTTTTGCCTTCTTTAAGGTTCCTAGAAAAAGAAGGGATCCCAGATGACACGAGAGACTGTTCAAGAAGGGCAGCCTGGACTGGTGAGCAGCTGAGACTTGTTCTCTGCAATTTTGGTCTCTAAATTTCTGCTGTTGCCAGTTTTGTTCCCCTGTGAAACCACTTCCTCAGCAGAGAGTGCGGGGCACTGCTGTCTTTGTCCTCGGCCTCTTCCCGGGGCTAAATATATCCCAGCTTGTCTGAACAGAGCCTCAGTGTGAAAAGCAGATGGTGCTGAGCTTTCCCACCCCAGGGGTGAAGTGGTCACCTTCACACACTCAGATGCACACAAAGACGGACGTACTACCTGGGGACCAGCTGAGGCTTGGGTACTGGCTGGAGGATGCTGTCTGAGCACACCGGGATTTCTCCTCCTGGATTGGTTTCCACCGCGTGGGTCCCACAGTCATGTGCCCACCACTAATGGGGCATGTCAGCCCCATTAACTGAGCTCAGGGATGCATGTGGCTCTGGGATCCTTCACCGGACACCATGGGGGGGGGCAGTTCTCTTTCACCCCTCCCTTCCCCCCTTCAGAGTCCCCCTCCTGTGAACGCCGCCTGCACTTCATTTCCCAGACAGAGCACAGGAGGGAAAAGGCAGCAAGCAGTCAGTCCACCTGTGAGGCTCACAGGGGTGGGCAACTGGAGGGAAGCTCAAGGCTGCTCTTTCGGGAGTTCAAAGCCAGGGTCTGTACTCCGTGGGGAAAGACCACCAAGGTGTTCAACAAAAATGACAAAATAAAACCAAACCCCACAAAGAACAAGCAGATTAAGCAATGTAATATTATCCCCTAGTCTACGTGGAACAAGTCTCCATCTGCAGAAAGAACACACAGTGCTGTGCATGCCAACTGTAATCCTGCAAGCCATCTCTGACGGCATGGCTGCTGACCGGCTGGCTCCTCCCCCCCCCCCCCCCCGCAGGCGCTTCTTCATGCCCTTTTCTATCTTCTGACATTTGAACTCTATGAATTATTCTCTAATATTTAAAATTATGCCGAAAGAAAAAAGAAAGGCGTGGTGATCCTGTCTCGGGGAGCCTGTCTGAAGACTAGGCCACACGTGCAGAGCAGCCACGTGCCCCGGGCAGGTGAACCAAGCGGTCACACTTGGTGCCAGGCAAAGACAACACAGGCTGAGGCCTGGGGGCAGCAACAGACGTGGCGTGGGGCTGGCCCTCACCAGACCCAGAGAAATCTAATTTGTCTTGGTTAATCAGACGAGACCTGTGTCCCCCTAGAGACCTCTGCTTCTGATTTGACAAGGTGATCTATTAGTACCAGGCCTGGAAGGTCACTGGCCCAGAAGTGTGGCCACTGCTGGTCCTAGAGGGAGTCCCGAGGGACCCTAGGAGGAAACCTCACGACCCACCTCTGGGCCCAGCTGCTATGGTGCACTCTATCTAAAAGGCTCTGTGAATTTTCTCCACGGGGAAGACATCCATCAATCTAGGGCTAATCGTGGCCAGATTCCCTCTTCCCAAAGCTCAGTGACCCCAACCCCAGCACACCAGTCTTGCCTGGGACTGTGTGGGTGAACACGGCTCCCACTTGGCAACTCCTGATACAGTCAGTTGTGAACTCCTTGGTGCACTGGCCACAGGTCTCCAGAATGAAGCCATTAGAGTATGGGAGAGCCGTCCCCTCTAACCTCTGCCTCACTTGCTCCCTTTGTAAAAGAGCCTTGAATTAACTTGGCTGTGCCTCACAGAATCACAGTCACCAGGGCAGATGCGGAGACGACCGCATCCTTTGAGTCTTTCCATGATGCCAATGTACTCAGTGCCTTATGTGCTGCCTGGGGACCACAGACAAATACCAGGGTCCACTGAGTGGGTACTGAGAGACGGGGTCTAAGAGGCCACACTGGTATTTAAATTAACCCCCCATCCCCATTTGGTGATGAGAGTACAGGCTGCCCGGTGCACCTAAACCCAGGCCACACCACCTAACCCTCACTCCCCTCCAAGCATCCTGAGAGCTCTCTCAGGCTACAGTAGCCCCTATCAGAGCTGGGACACTCTTTGTGGCACACAGGATTGGTGTTCCACTCCCTCTGGGGTTCTCCTGCCTCCTGAGGACAGATCTACACTGAGGGCACCAATAGTCCCTCAGGAGTATTGGCTTTGGCTTCTTTCTTGGGGGAGGGGAGCAGATACAGTTCTGGGTCTCTCGTTGCCTCGCTCACCCTGTCAAAGGGAGCCAAAGCTCTGGTAACCAGAGCAGACACTGACCACACAGCACATCATTACCCATAATGCAAGACACTGCATCTGTCTGCCGGTCCAGGCTGGAAGAGCTCAGGGGTGGAACGAGCTGCTGGGAACAGGATCCTCAGCTGCAGACTCCACTCCAGGTTCGCTTTCTGCTGAGGCGGGCGCACATTCTGTGACAGCAGCTCATGCGTGGGACTTGTCAGCCAGTGTGACTTTGCCAGTGAGAGCACGCCTGTCACCTTTCCCTGACTCTGGCCAGTTCAACATGGACAAACAGGAAGGCCTTTTTCCTTTGTGTTTTGGGCAAAGAAACACCTGGGTTCACAATTTAGAGCCCCGATGACTGTCTGACGTCAAACCTTTACACAAGAGTGTCTAAAGTTCAGGAAAGGCACTGGGCCCTTTGACACAGACTCCAGCTGCAAAGGAACGTATCCTGTTCTGGAAGCTCCGTGGTCCATACAGACCGCAGCACCCTCTTACCTTCAAAGTTGATGCAGATTCCGGATTGGCAAGGACCAGAGGTGAAATCAGGACCATGCCAGAAAAGTAGGTTGGCCTCTCTGCAGCCACCAGGATGGAGATGGCACCGCCCTGCGAGGTAAAATAAACAAAGTGGGGCCAGTCTCTAACCAGCATGGCCCAAACCCTTGCCTGATCCATGCTGGTCAAGGGCCCAAGAGGGGTCAAGGGCCCTCCATCTCCTATTTTCTGTCCTAGTTCTCCTTCTCTCTTCCCTTCCCTTCCCCCTCCCCTCTCCTTCTTTCTCTCCACTCTTTCCCCTCACCCTCTCCTTTCTTTCTCTAGCCTTCTCTCTTCTCCCTTCCCTTTAGAAAAAAAAATTTTCTTTTGAGATAGAGTATCATTCTATAGTCCAGGATAGCTAGAGGTTCATGGCAATCCTCCTGCCTCGGCCTCCCGAGTGCTGAGACAAGAGGACAGGGCCGGGATCAGTAAGGTTTTTATTTCTCTTCTCTGCATTTTCTAAGGGCAAACATTTCAAACAGATACAAAGAAGGTTCCTGCTTGTGGGCCACAAATGTAGCAACACGTCACATTCTAGTCTCAAGCCAAAGCCAGTAACCCCACAATTCATCCATTGACAAGCTTTATAAGGGTTGTTTCCTTTCTTTAGGGAGAGTCCAATTATAGGAATAGGAGGATATATATATATATATATATATATATATATATATATATATATATACATATTTTTTTTTTCTGGTTCAGTAATGATCCCAAAATTCAGGTTCCAGGAAAAATACCAGTTCTGTGTGAATGTGGAAGAAGCAGGAGGAGGAGAAGCAGGAGGAGGCAGAGGCAGTCTTGTCTGTTTGAAGCCCAGAGGAAATGTGACAGCAAGGCTTGCAATCTCCAAGGCTTACAGGGGCCAGGCAGGCAAGAGATGTAAAGACAGAGCCAGGCCTTGTGGAGGTGCCCTGCAGAGCAGTCGTGGGCCTAAGCAGTTCTCAGACCTCCGCTAGCTTTCCTGATGGAAGGAATGGCCTAGGGGCTGCCAGGGGAGGGGTCGTCTGAGATTAAACGTGGTTGGTTCTTGATTCTCGGAGATCTCAAAGGGAAAGGGACTCAAACTGCTTTCAGGACAGTTCCTGAGATTCTGCCACTCACGGCCATTCCTCCAGCCCTGAGCTTAATTAAGGGCCTAGTTCAACTCCTACATGCTGGGAACTCCAAAGACAGGGTGTGTGTGTGTGTGTGTGTGTGTAAAGGACGTTCTACCAGGCAGGGTGGGGTGGGGGCAGAGGGCAGAGGGAGGAGGGGAGAGGGAGGAGGGCAGCAGAAGAAGGGAGAAGGGCAGAGGG
>NC_034591.1:105795624-105797611 GCF_900095145.1 Mus pahari | reverse complement strand
CGGAGGGAGGAGGGTGGAGGGAGGAGGGAGGAGGGCGGAAGACCAGGAAGTCAGGTGGCCTCCTGGGGACCAGGCTTGCTTTGAACTTTTTTCTGGGCCTGCTTACCATGGAGTGGCCCAGGAGGAAGATGGGGACGTCGGGGTAGTCCTTCTGGATGGTGTCCACGTGCTGCAGCACATCTCTGACAAAGACTTGGAAGTCCGACACCACCATCCTCTCTCCCTCGCTCTGCCCATGGCCAACTGGAAATGGGAAAAGAGTTTTAGTGTCACCCCAGGGCCGCATGTGAATCACATTTAACCCTGTCCAACCATTACTCCCGAATGGCAGACCTCCGAGCACAGAGAGCTCAAGCAACTTGCCTCATGGTGCACAGCTAGGAGCACCAGCCAACACCCTTCTTTGGAGATACTTATCCATGGGAGAAGGAAGGGGGCGGGAGGCACACAGACTAAGCCTTAACGAGGCTCATCTATCTTCCTAGGGTCCCCAGCTCCTTGCCCTCCTGAGTTGTGCCTGCCTCACTGGTGGCCCTTGACTATGTGTGTTCTGTCTCCTCTCTGCAGCACTAGGAAGTCACGCATCAACTCAAACAAGATGGTCGAGGGTGCTTGACAAGATTTCAACAAAGCAGCAATAAAAAAGCCAGGCGCCACCCTGTCCATCTTGAGTTTGTCAGTGGTCCACCTATCTGTTCAGCTCTTCTCCCCTTCCTCCTCTGCTTAGGGTCTCTCCACCTTCTCCCTTTGTGAAAGGCATCAGTTGCTATAGAAACGGCTGCTGGCAGCTGTGAGGAAAGTTTGGAAACTTTAAGACAGACCAGATTCCAGAGAAGGCGCCAGCACAGGAGGCCATGGCTGCACCAGGCTGCCAGGAGCTGGCCGAGCTACTCAAAGACCCGGGACCACCGCTTCAGAGGGACTCTGCAACCATGGGGCAGAACCACTCAGCACAAGAGGGAGGGGCTACCAAGCTTAGAACCAACTGGCTGTCTGGACTCAAACTCAGAGACCCTGCTGTCCTCAGTCAGGAGACACATTTGTCAGTGCCGCCTCTACTCTCCCAAGCACCTGCTTTTCTGTCAGTGCGCCTGGACAGCAGTTTTACCACCTTCGGAAAGCTTCCGAGTCTCATGCTTGTCTAGGGAACCCCACTTCTAAAAACCTATTACATTTGTGATCAATGTGTGTCATGGAAGTGGCACCGCGCCGACCATTTCTACCCATCTTGGTGGCTCTAAGGATGCTCACCGGGTTCTACCACCAGGCCATTGCCTGCCTGACTGGATGTCGACACACTATGCGTGGAGAAGATAGGCCCCAGGAGAGCCTGCATCGTCACCTTCAACTTCTAGCGACATGGAAAAAGGAACACTTGTCATTTTTATAAAAAATTTTTTTAAAAAAAATTTTATTATTTGATTACTACATATATATCAAATATATAATTTATATGATTATTATATAGTGTGTATTTATCTGCATGTGTGTGGTGGGGAGGGGTGCACTTGCATGCAGGTGCCCTTGGAGTTCAAAAGAGGGCATCAGACCCTCCCTGGAGTTGCAGTTACAGGCCGTCCAAAATGGGTTCTGGGAACTAAACCCAGGTCCTCTGCACGGGGTGGGGGGAGGGGGGTAACAGTGCTCCCAATCATTGAGCAGCAGTGCTCCAATCATTGAGCCGCCTCTCTGCCCTCCTTACTTCTTATTTTGAGGCAGAGTCTCACTAAATTGCTGTCCTTGCATCCACTCTGTACCCTGACACGCCCCCCCTCCCCCAAGCAGCGGGAAATAGGGCATACACTTCTAGGGCATACACTTCTAGGGCATACACTTCCAAGCCCAGTAATTTCTGTGCTCGCCTTAGATAATGCACTTCATTCATTCACACATTTTGTTTTGTTTTGTTTTGTTTTGTTTCGGTTTGGTTTGGTTTTTTTTTTTTTTTGGTTTTTCGAGACAGGGTTTCTCTGTATAGCCCTGGCTG
>NC_034591.1:105761114-105795599 GCF_900095145.1 Mus pahari | reverse complement strand
CCTGCCTCTGCCTCCCGAGTGCTGGGATTAAAGGCCTGCGCCACCAGGCCCGGCTTTTGTTTTGTTTTTAAGACAGGGTTTCTCTGGAGTCCTGGCTGACCTGGATCTTGCTCTGTAGACCAGGCTAGCCTCGAACTTGAGATCCACCTGCCTCTGCCTCTCAAGTGCTGGGAGCACAAGCAGAGGTGTGCACCGCCACCTGGTTCCCACACTCATTGATGAGGCAAACAGTTGCCCTTCGAGAGATCAGTCTCTCGACTCACACATTAAAGCGACATAGCGTTGAGCACATGGAGTGGTGCTTCTCCCAGCTCCACCATCCTCTGCCCATCCACCCACCCTTCCCCAAACATTAGCACTTCTACCTCTTTGCAACCCTATGCAGACGTGAGCCTTGTTTTCAGCCTTGCCCTACACAGGGCGGGCAGCACATGAAGAATCCACTTGCATCTCCTGAAGAAAGTCAGCCTTGCGATCAACTTTTCCTCAACTTTTTTTTTTTTTTTTTTGGTCAAAAAATTTTCAAGGGTGTAAAATCTTTGCAAAAGAGTATTCCCATAAATATCCACATTCCTACAATCTTCACTCAAAAGCCGTTGCCATTTTGCTTCCTGTCTGTACACATGCTATAGTTAACACTAATGTCAATATGGCAGAATTTATCACCACTTTGGAGATGGGCTGCCAGGGTGACAAGGGTTCGGGGAGTTGTCTTGGTTATATTCCCTGGAGTCAGGAAGACCCACCTTAACTGTGGGTAAGGCTCCCTAGGCATGGGATCCAATACAATGGAGAAAGCCAAGCAGCAGATGAGCATGCCCATCGCTCTTAGCTCCTAGTACAGATGTGGTGTGGCCAGCGGCTCCAGCTTCTTGCTTCCCTGCCTCCCTCCATAAAGAACTGCTGGGACTGTGAGCCCCCCAAAAGCTTTTCTTCCTTAAGGGTGTGTGTGTGTGTGTGTGTGTGCGTGCGTGTTATCATAGCAACAGGAAATGAAGCTAAGGCAAAAAAACTTATAAACGAAGGACAGATGAATCATTCAGAAGTAGGCTGCAGATTTTAAGAGCTGGGAAGTCTGGACACTGAAAACGCCCTTGACCTCTAGACATGGCCTCGCGGCTTGAACTTTTTTATCTTTCCTCTACTTGGGTGGGTATTCGTCTGGGATTAAATCGACCATGTGAAGCTCAGTGGTTCAGCGACATTTATGACCAAAGCAATGGTATATACGGTACACACAGCTCCCTGTGTATATGGTACTCACAACTCAGCTCCAACTCCCAGCTCCCTGTCATCCTGGCAGAAGGTACGGGAGAGACTTCTCTCACTTCCTAAATTATGATGTCACCGTGGCACTAGAGCTCCCGTTCCATCTGAGTCCAACCTACTTGTGGGTTTTGTTTATTTGTTCTCAGGGTTGAGAGCTGAGCCCAGAAGAGCCTTTTGCTCGTGCTGGGCAAATGCTCTCCCATGGACCCACACCTCAATGCCACACTTATTTTTTTTTTTTAAAAAATGTAATCTTTTTAAAATTATGTGTATGTGGGGGTGGGGTGGGATATATGCACATACATATGTGTGTGCATAAAGAACTTAGAGCACTGGTTCTCGACCTGTGGGCCATGACCCCTTTGGGGCTCAAACAGCCCCTTCACAAGGGTTGCATATCACACACCCTGAATATGATTAACAACCCTGCATGCATTATGACTCAAAACAAAAGTTAGCAAAGTTAGTTATAAAATAGCAATGAAAATAAATGTATGGCTGGCAGTCACCACAATTAGATGAATTGTATTAAAGGGTCAAAGTATTAGGAAGGCTGAGAACCACCGACTGGGATGGAGGTATTGGATCCCCTGGCACTGGAGTTGTAAGCTGTCTGACATGGGTCCTGGGAACTGACCCCAGGTTCTCTGCAAGAGTAGCATGTACCCTATACCACTGAGTCATCTCTTCATTCACCTCTCTTTTAAACTTTTTTTAAAGCATTTAAAATTATTATTACTAATTTCATATGCATGAATATTTGCCTGCATATATGTCTGCGTTCCAAGAAAGTGCCTGGTGCCAGTGGAGGCCAGAAGGGGGCATCGGGTTTCCTGGAACTATGGTTACAGATGGTTGTGAGCCACCATGTGGGTTTGGGGAACAGAATTGAGGTCCTCAGCCCGAGTAGCCAGTGTTCTTAACTGCTGAGCCATCTCTCCACATTCTTCCCAATCCTTTAAATTATTTCTTAGGCAATCCTCACAAAGATGCCCAGGCTGGCTTTGAACTCATTCTGTAACCCCTGCTGGCCTTGAACTCAACTCTGCGGGCCAGCCTCACCTTGAACTCAGTCCTCCTGCTTTCACCTCCCCAGTAGTTGGGACTGCAAGCTGGCACCACTTAGTGTGTACACTCCTTCTGGATTTCAGCCGAGTCCCCTTCACGTGTTCACGAGCCACTCTGTCACCCAGTGTTAACATATCTCTGCCCTCTACCCAGCAGAGCTCATACCCCATGATCCCTCTAATCATCTAGTCTCCAAACAAGGCTGGTGCTAGCTCTGGGCTTCTGTCTGTCCCACCTTTCCCCACCCTTTGGTTACTACATCCCAGTCTCCCAAGTCAGCGTCCATGTGACTTGCAGGTTTGAGACCTCGGATGTGCTCACTGTTCTAAGTTAGCTGTGCCTGTCCTTCCTCTACTTGAAGCTTCAATGTGGGGGGCTCCTGTGCTCTTGTTGTCTCCCTTCGTTTCACAACACAATCCTCATGTTCCAGCCCAGCATTCTTGACTCTGCCGAAGGCGCCCGCTGGCCCCGTGGCCTGCTTATCCAGCACATTCCAAGCCCTGTGCCCACAGTTCCGAGACACGCCCACACTTTCCTGCACCACCTCTCTGACCAGGCAGCCCATTCATCTTGCTGTCCAGGCCAGAGATTAAGCTCTTTGAGGCTGCATTTGCTGCAACCTTTCTTAATAGGAAGGAACGCACGTTGTCTATCTGTCCATGGTGCAGGGTCTGAGAGGGCCTGGCAGAGGGCAGGTAATGCGATGGGCATCTATTGAAAGCACTGTAGGAAGAGTTCTGTGACGGCCCCTTGCCAGAGAGTCTCTGCTGACGTTTCCCTTAACCACTCTGTGACCAGGATCCACTGAGCAGCAGGCTCTGAAAACTGCAGTGAGAACTCCTGGCCCGGAGCAGTGAGTTCCAGTCATCCTCAGGGATCACGGGTGTAACCACCATGCTCAATTGTGTTTACCGTTTTCATTTATTATTTATGTATATTCAGGCTTTACTTACTCCAGAGGGCTTGGCCCTGCCCTTCCAGGGTTGGCCGTTCCTGGAGAGTTAACAGATGTCTTGTGAGCTAGCCTTTAAAATGTACCAGCCTGCTCAAAACCACACCAGCCACAGCCACCACCCTTATCAGGTCCTGACTATGTGACCGCCTTCCCATAATCATCTATAGGCAAGGAGTCAGTGAGGGACAGCCCCATGCCCGCCCGGCAGCCTTGAAGTCATTCCACTCAGCCCATCTGAGCCCTGCTGACCCTTGCTGTCCAGCCCTTTCTGTGGAAGCCACAGTGGGAGCTCCCTGTGAGTTTTTTTTTTCCTTGCTCCTTGGGCCTCCTGACTTTCGGTGGGACCCTGTGTGGCATGTTTATGAGCAGGGCATGATCAGAGCATTGGAGGGCTCTGAGGTGCACCCCCAGATTGTAAAAAGCAGAGCACCCCTATCCAGAACGAACACACTCCAAACACACTAGAACAGAGCTAATACAAACAAGCACTTAGTAATCTTTTCCTCATCTATTATTAAACAACCCTAGTCTCAGTTTTACACCCAACACCACTACCTGTCCTGAGGGCCAGGCTGTCTTCAAACTCACAGAAATCCACCCGCCTCTGGCTCCCAAGTGCTGGGATTCTGAACTATTTTCCATAGGCCTGTGTGGAAAAAAAAGAAAGAAAGAAAGAAAAAAAAAAAAGGTCACCAGCTCTGGACACACCCAGAATGCCAGAGTAGAATGGCACAGAGCCTCACCTCTGTCACCTAGCACCCACTTTCTCCCACAAAGAAAACCTGGTAAGGACAGCATGGGAAGGAGGACCCAACCTGCACAGAAGAAGCACCCGAGGTTTGCTAGGGTGTCTAGAACGCAGATTCCTCAGAATCCATGCTACTCAATCCTGGTAAGTTTGTATGTCGGGGACCCTTACACTCGCCCCCTGGGAACCCTGGGAGGCTCGGCCTGGAGCTCTAGCTAGTGGCCAGCAAGAACCTGTAAGCTGGCCTTGGTCTCCCAAGCCAGTGTCCCTACTACCATCACAGCTCAGGGACAAACCAGTCAGGAAGAAAGAAACTGGGAGATTGACAGCACCGGGGATGGAGCCGAGGACCCGGCAAATGCTGGGCACGGACTAGACCGCTGCCTCTCACAGTTCTCATTCTGAGACAAGGTCTTACTCCATTGCCCGGCTGGCCTTAAACTTTCTGTCCTCTTGCCTCAGATCCTGAGGAGGTGGGACTACCAGCCGGCCTGCACCAGCCAGGCTCCTCCCCCTCACTATCATCAACAGCACAGTCCTCCTTAACTGGAATACTCTGCTGGGGAAGCACACCGTTAGCCCAGTCTCCAGCCATGAGGCAAGAACCTGTGCAGGCCCGAGGCTACATCATGCAGGGAGCTGCCGGCCAGCGAGCCTTGTGCATAGACAGCCCACTACCATATGGTCTCGCCTGCCAGGACCTGCAGATGTGCAGACAGGGAGGCCGCTGGGAATATCCTATAAGCCTTTGTACACTTCTACGGGTCACCATGAGGGCAGAGCGGCTGAGGAGAGGTGGATCCTGGAATGAACTACAGCAAATGACAACAGAGACTCATTGTATACCCACTGTTGGGGAGCAGTGGGGGCCCTAAGCCGCTGGTCAAGTGCCCCTGGGGCATGCGTGGGAACTTGAGGACAGGGTAACTGGGTAGCAGAGGCTTCAGGTATCTGCTTGAGCTGCAGGGTTGTCTGGTGGGAGGATGGTGAGGAAGAGTGTTGTGGGAAAGGGTGAATGGGGATCCTGTTGGCAGGTCATGGCGGTAGACTGTGGTAAGGTCGCTGACCTCCACCATGAGAGGTGGAGAGATGGCAGACAGGAAAGATGGGAAGAAAAGGTGGACAGAGTCGGGTAGACCGAAATCCTGCGCGAGGCCTCCTGTGCTTGCCAGACTCTGCCCCAGTGTCTCACCCTGGGGAGCTGCTTGACTGGACTCAGTGGCTGCTCTGAGGCCTTGCTGTATTTTCCCTAATATCAACCTTGACAGTGTGCCATGTACACAAGTCAGAGGAAAGACACAGTGGTGTGTGGTGTGGGGGGAGGGGATGGAAAATGGAGGCACTGTAGTCGGCTCTCCTACCTCCAGATACCCAAAAGGCAAGTGTGGAGCAAGGAGAGCTCCCTGGGTATCAGCATGCCTTACGTCAATCCCACCGTTTTCACAGTGAAGGCCCCACGCGCTGTCTAGGATTCTGCAGCTGTCTAGGATTCTGCAGCTGTCTTGTCTCCTTTCCCTGACCCACAGGTCCTCTGCCAGGCATCTGCACAAACTAAAGTGTCTCGATCATCTCACACCTCTTTCAGGTCCCACTGGACTCTGCAAAGTGGCCTGTCTCCATCTGTCACCCAAGCCAGCTCCGAGGACATATGGAAGGGCTGATGGTGGAGCAGGCTCTGGGCTTGGCCTTGTCCCAACTGGACAACTCAGGATGGCGAGATCCATGTGCTATGGTCTCCCTTACCAGGCTGTCACGTCTGTGCCCTTCGCCCAGATCCAGGCCTCCTGTCTGGGTTTATTTTGATGAAGTCCACATGGCTAGGGAAACACTCTAGTGTAGCTAGCTGGCCTTGGCTCCCAGAGACCATCTGGCTCTCAGGATGACAGGCATTTCCTGCCCCTGTAGTCTGCATTCTCAGACTGCACATAAGAGTGGCAGGCACCAGAGGATGGGAACCTGCAGGACTTAAGATCAGGCCAGCGACAGACAGGAACCAACTCCGCAAGCTACAGGGTGGACCTTGAAGAGGCGGGTATGAGGGTCTTGACTCCCTCAACCCCAAAGGACAGTGAAAAGTCCTTTGTCCACGATTATCACAGTGTTTGAGGAACATAGAGGGAGATGTGAATGTGTCCCTACTTCTAAAGCTAAGGGTTGCTACAGACTCATGCATGTCCCAGGGTGCACACATTTAGAAATGTGTGGTGTCCCGTAAGCTTGATGTCCAGTCTGGCAATTCACCCACACCTGGAGATATTCATCCACAGGAACTTCCAGGGTGCTGCTCCAGGCCTGAGAACACCTTGCACGATGCTGTTGTCACTGGGGCATTTAGACACGACGGCAAAATGATGACTAGACAGCAGATGGGAAAGGTTCATGGGGGAAACTAAATATGAGTGCGTAAAAAGCCACCGCAGAAAACTGCAGATGTAGTTCACCATGTTAGAGAAGCCAGAGCCAAGAAGAGCTCGTGCCTCGGAACCTCAGCTCTGAGAATAAGCACAAAACGACAGGCAAAGGAGCCAACCTGGAACCTCTGGCCGCTTCCTGTGTTCGCCTGTTTTCTATTATTGCTGTGAAAACCAAGATCAAAAGCAGCGTAGGAAGCAAAGGGTTTATATAAGCTCACAGTGTATTATGAAGGGAAGTCGGAGAGGGAATCCGAGGCAGGAACTGAAGCAGAGGCCACGGAGAAACACTGCTAACTGGCTTGCTCAGCCCAGGACCACCTGCCCAGTGGTGGTACCACCCACAATCGGCTGGACCTTCCCACAACAAACATACATCAAGAAAATGCCCCACAGACTTCCTGTGGTTCAATTTCTCATCTGCGGTTCTGTCTTCCCAGATGACCAGAGTTTGAGTCAAATTGACGACACACACACACACAAAAAAAATCTATCCAGCACAGCTCCCTACCTGTAAATAGGGAGATGTTTACATATGTCATAGAGTCACCAGGGAGCAAGGCATGGCGGTACACACCAGTACTCCCAGCATAGTGGGCCTGAGGCTAGCCCGGGCTACATAAAACCAAATGCAGTCTGTGGAGCTGTAAGTGAAGGTGCCCAGCCTGGCTGGCACAGAGCAGGGCTCCACCAGCTTTTGGGCCTGGCACACTGCTTCCATGCATGTGTCATGTGAGCGGACAGCCTTCTCCCTTGTCAGGGTCTCCTTCCTCTGGCTTGCATTTCAAACACAGGAGGTATTTTCACTTGTTCGGCTCTCCAGTGAGAGAGAGAGAAGACCCCGTCTGCATCCTCTGTCACCCTCACGGCATTCCCAGATCCACCTATCGGCTCAGTTCCTCCAAAAGAAAAGTGGCTCGGTTGATCGTGGGACAGAGCTTTGTGGGTTTTTTTTCCTTCACAAGAACTATTGCTAGGTGAGTTGTATTGTTCATGCGGCTGCAGGAATTCCCGACAGGTGCTCGTGAGGTCCAAGCTTAGGATTGGTAAGACATGAGTACGCTAAGGAAGAAATACAGATATAGAAGCCGGAGCACTGAGGAGGCAGAGGAGGATGGAGCTCTTAAGAATTAGAGGCCAGCCTGGTTTATGTAGTGCATTTCAGGCCAGCCCAAGCTGTACAGTGAAACCCTGTTGACTTACAAGGAAAAGGGAATGCAGGAACTGGGACTGGGCATGGTGTCAAACACATGTAATCACAGCACCTGGGAGGAAGAGGCCAAACCACTGCTGTGCATTCAAGCCAGCCCGAACTATGATGTGAGACCTTGTCGCAAACAAGTAAATGAAAGACAGAAACCCAGCAACCTAAGCTGAACCCCTGTTGAAACCCTAGTAAGTGTGGCATTAAAAAAAAAAAAAATCAAGGCACATTTGAATGTTCCCAGCACAAAGAAATGTGTAGTTATCTGAGGTGCCAGTGTCTCTGCTCTGATTGCTACATACTGTATTTGTAATCTCCGCCACTGTGGACAACTGCTGCAAGCTAATAAAGAATAATAAAGGATGGCGTTGGAGAGATGGCTCTGCAGTTACAAGTGTGTACTGCTCTTGTGGAGGACCAGAGTTTGGTTCCTGGCTCCCACAACTGCCTGTAACTCCAGCCTCTAAGTATCTGACACACTCTTCTAGCTCACATGCACTCACTCCTGCACGCTCGCGAGCGCACGCACGCACACACGCACACACTTAACCATGGAATAAGTATTTAAACACATATTAGCAATGAGCTGGCATTTCTCGGGCAAGCGCTTGCCTAGCAGATGTGAGGCCCTGGGTCTCACCCAGAATCACACATTTCTACTTCCACTAACAATATTAACCAAGCTCACTTCCAAAAGGGACACACGATTTTTGACTTCTGTAAAATAAGTACTTAAAAAAAAAAAAGCAAAGGAGATTTCTTTAGAAAATCTTTAGAAAGCTACAAAGCGAGTTACTTTCAATGGTTTAGTAGAACTTTCAGAAGGCCGAGGAGATGAGGGCAGCTCGGAGAGACTCAATGGACTGTCACACGCGAAGCAAGGAGACCGAAGGCGGGGCACAATGGGAAACCGAAGATTGGGCTTAAGGGTAGAGGCTCCTATGTGGGCGTGGGCCCGGGCAAGTATCTCACAAAGTCCACGTAATGATGCTGTGAGATTAACAAGCAAGTGAACGCGAGGTGTCATCCTGATGCATGGTTCATGGTGAATGCGCAACAGTCATCATGGTTCTAAGGGTCCCCGTGGGGATGGAGTGGGGCTCCCACCAGCCCTGCGCCCCCTGTACTGTGACTCTTGGATTCTCCTCGCTGTGTAATGCGGGGTCAGTTCCTTGGATGGCTGGTAAATCAGACTGACAATCTAAAGCGCTCAGAACAGAACTGGGCCCAGAGGAACTGTCTTATGACACTTGGATCCTCAGGATGTCACTGAGAGATATCTCAGCGAGAGCACCAGTAGCCTCTTAGCGACCCTTAATTCCGTACTGCAACAACCTGTGGTCCATGTCACGTCAGTAAAAACCACGTGACTCTGGGAAGTGGGGGAATCATGTCCCGTGTGTGCTCTAGTGTCCCCCGGGGTCTAACCGCCCTGTGCACGTCAGCTCCTCACTGACTGCTCAGGCAGATGCCACATTCTGTAACCCCTTCTTCCAAGCCACATCTCTACCTCTTTAGTGTCAGGGTAGGGTTCCTTGATGAAGCGGCGCCAGGGTAAAAGCCGGGACTCTGCACCTACTCTGTCCTGGGGAGCTGGGATGATGTTTAAGACTAAGATGACCTTCCACAGAAAGCACCTGCCAGGATCACAGGTCTCCTGAACCTCCTGGATGCCATGTGGAGGTTAAGAGAATGGGGCATCTCGCCCCCTCTGCCTTCCCTTAACAGCCCGGCACACCACTCAGTCTCCTGTGTGGGGAGGGAAGGAGAATCTGACGATGATCACCTCAGTCCCCGCTGAGGGATCGATCGGCACAGAACAGCCACAGAGGGCTAGGGGCCTGGAGCCTGCCGGCAGGACACACAGTCCCTTGACACTGTCAGTGTGAGTCTGGGAAGAAATAGGCCCATTTGCCATATCCCACAGACTCTGAAGTCAGGGTGAGTCCCCTTCACTTCAAACAAAGTGACATTATTAGCCAAAGGAAATCCCATCACCCATTGCAAAGGGGCTCTTCAGTGAGGTCACACGAAAGGAATCTTTATACACTTGCTTCCTTTCAAATGACACCAGTGGTTTTAAACACCGACCCATAGTTTCGTTGGGTGGCTGGTAAATCAGACAGGCCAGTCCAGACTACTCAGAGCAGAACTGAACCCAGAGGAAGTGGAACATAAATACTTGCTTACTAACAAACATTTTTTAAAAACCCTAAAAATGAATTACTCTTATCTTTGACAAGGCTGGCTGACATCAATGGCTTTGGGCAGGTCTCCACTGTGGGAAGAAGGAGCTCAAGTCGCCTGACAGCTGGCTACTTATGCTTTTAAAACCCACAGGACAAAACCGTCCACTTTCAGTGGGCTCATATACAGTGCACCGAAACACAGTAGGCTCAAGAAGTTTGATCTCTGTGCTCATAATAGTGACTTCCCCCAGCTCACTTGGTACTGGAGACTACACTTAGGACCTTGAGTACTCTAGGCAAGCGCTCTAAAACAGAGTGGTATCCCCGATCTAGAACACAAGCAACAAGCAAAAGTAAACAACTGTTTATCTTGAGATGAGGGTCTCAATTAGTTGTCCAGGCTGGCCTTGAACTCACTCTGTAGCCTAGGGAGGCCCTGAAGTTGTGATTCTACTGTTTTAGCCTCTTGGGTGCTGGGATTACAACTGTACAATACCAAGTCTGATGCTCCATGTCTCCTCCTTTCCCCCCTCCTCCCTTCTTCCCTCCTTTCTTTCTTCTTTGTGGTGCTTTTCATACATGCTGAGCAAGTGCTTGGACCTTGAGTCACTTTTCCAGACCCACATCTCTCTCTTCCCCTCCCCCTCCTCCCCTCTCTCCCCTCTCCTCTCCCCATCCCCTCCCCGTTCTTTCTCTCTATTTTTTTTTCAAGACAGGGTTCCTCTGCACAGCCCTGGCTGGCCTCAAACTCAGACATTCTCCTGCCTCTGCCCCCCAAATGCTAGGATTAAAGGTGTGCGCCACCACTCTTCCAGCTGATCCACTTCTCTTTTTCTTTAAAAAGGCAACTCATTTCTTTGTTGTGATTTGAGAGACATAGAATGAATAAATATGACCCAAATAATGGGTCACAGAATACCCCCAGCTTTGGGGCATCTGACCTGAAGTCCTGACTACAGTCGGATCCATAAAGATCTGTAAGACTGCCCGAGCCACATCAAATGCCCCCAGAGTGTTTTGACAGAAAACCCGCCTATGCTCCAGGAGGAGCCTCCCAGCTCCAATCATGGCCCTGCAACCGTTTTGACCTCTGACCCCATCCTTTAATCTCGGTGCATTATAGGAACGAAGACCAATCCTGTGTTTCTTTTTTCCTCTATGCGGTGACTTTGACTCAGCTTTCAAAATATCAGACCTCATAGTTTCCAATCAAGTCTCCCATTAAGGTTTGGGGTGTTTTCTGACCTCCTGCAACATTCAAAAGCAGAGGGTCCAGGGGCACAGGGGATTATGCACCAACATACAAGCCACTAAAACCAGAAACAAATCAAACGGCAAGGAGTGCCATAGATTCCATTTTTTTTTTTTTTTTTTTTTTTTGTCAATCAAAGAACACCAGCCACCAGAGGACACATTCAAACAATACTACAACCAACATCCTATTAAATTCCATGAGCAGGGGGTGACTCAAAAGTCACAGGTCAACGGGATAGGAGAAGGGGTTGGTGTATGTAAAGCAAGAACCATGTGCTCGAGTGTGGCCATCCTTCTTGCTGGGGCAAGGAATGTCACACAAGCAGGCAGGTTGCTTCTCTCTCTTGCTAAGAAACATGCAGATGGCAGAAAGACCAAGGCCACAGCTTGTCGGCCTGAAAAACGATTTGTTTCCCTCAACAAAAGCCATTTCCTCCTCTCTGTCTGCTGATCCAAGTTTCTGTCTTGGGGCACTCATCGCAACTGGCTTCAGTCTCTCCAGCCACCACTACACTGAGGTACCTCGCTGGAGGGAAACTGTCGCCCTGGGCAGTTTTCCGAGGCATCCTAACACAAGCTCCGATTTACAACAGAGATCAATGCAGAAATTAATTTCTTTACTAATTGACAACAGCTTGGGAAAGGTATAAAGATGCCAGAATTCAGCATATGGGCTATGGAAACACATCTAGACTCAGATTTTTTTTTTTTTAAGCTGTTACAACATGCTTTATAATGTAACCAACTAAAAGGCTGTTATCGGTGCGCATTTTCAGAGTCGTGCATTCTCAGAATTTTGTATTTAGAGGATTTATTTGAAAACATCCTACACTCCACTGTATAAATAAGAGGAAACAACATGACAAAGAGCGTCACAACAGCTTGGTGTCTAGCAGGACCAGCTTCCTTTTGTGTCGTGCTATAGGATGGCAGTTTGGAGAACAAGGGAGGCAGAATCTATGGGATGGGCTGTCACAAATCCATGTGCCATGTGTATCCAGGCTTCTCTCCCATTCTCTTTTATAAAATGGCGAGGCTCTGGGCAACTGTGGGGGCCTGCCAGAGTCACCCCTCAAAGCTATCCCTGTGGCTCACATCTCTCCATGAATGTGGCTCTGGCTCCCGAGCCAGCAGCAGCTGTGAGGTAGAGAGGCGTGTACCACTAGAAACTTCCAGGATGCGATGCATCAAGGAATGAAGTCTGTAACCGAGTAACAGGATGCTTGCAAATCCCAAGTGGGGCTGGAGGCCAACTGCAGCATTTACCGAGAGCAGTCCCAACGGCTTTTTAAAATTCAGGAAGATGTTTATTTATTATATATATCGTAGACAGAATCAATTAGGGGTATAACAGGGACAGGCAACTTAGCATGATCCTAACTCAACCCAAGTTTGCAGGGTGCTTCTTTTAAAGTGATTTCTCAGTGTCCTTGAGATCATTGTTGTCTCTGTCAGGAGACCAGTTAGAGACTATGTTTTGAATAATATATCTGCCTCTATACTGTAAAGCCAGTTTCTGGAAGGCGGCAGAAAGAATACAGGGTTTGCTGTGAGTTGCAGGTTCCACCGACACGGCTGCTTTTTGGCCATGTTACCTTTCGAGTCTCCCCTCACATCCTCCGTTTGCATCTGCTTACTTCTTGCAGGCAGGACCAAGGAAGCCTGGCTGACTTCTCCTAAGTTCCGGGTATGGTGGACACATGTAATCCAAAAATGCAATCTCATTGCTTGGTCCAAATCAGGCTTTCAACAAGGTCTGGACCCAGAGCAAAGCCCAGCCTCAGGGCAGTGTTCCTATGGCAACCCGCCCCGTGTGCAGGCATAGGCAGAGCAGAGGAGGATGGAAGAAGGCTGGAGGGTGCTCCAACCGGACTGGATGGAAAATTTTGTACTTGTACATAGCATGTTAGTGAAATCATTTTGACTTTTCTAGAGTAAAGAGAAAGAAAAGGGTGTTAGGGAACAGAGAGTCAGCAGACGGGAGCTGAGAGATGAGGAGGCCCAAGCCTGGAACAAGAGAGGGGAGAGGACGGGAGCCAACAGCCCCCCCCAGGACGGATGGAGCCAGATGAGAGAGGGTACTCTGGTGGGGGGAGGGCAAAGGTGAAGCTGGGTCCAGATGGGTGGAAGAATCCTTAGACCTTCCTTCTGTGAAAAACACAAACCAGCCGGGCGTGGGGGCGCACGCCTTTAATCCCAGCACTCGAGAGGCAGAGGCAGGAGGATTTCTGAGTTTGAGACCAGCCTGGTCTACAAAGTGACAGCCAGGGCTATACAGAGAAACCCTGTTTCGAAAACAAAACAAAACAAAACAAAACAAAACAAAAACCCCCACAAACCACAGTTGTAGCCATATCCACCAAACTACATACACATCTTTCCTTTTTATTTTTTTGGAAGTTACTTCGAACTACCAGTCCTAGCACTGCTCTGAGCACCCAAAGCTGCAAGCACTGCCACACTAGGCTCTCATGCACAGCTGCAGGTATTGTCGTCACACTAGGCTCTCATGCATGGCTGCAGGCATTGTCACACTAGGCCCTCATGCATGGTTGCAGGCATTGCCACACTAGGCTCTCATGCACAGCTGCAAGCATTCCACTGTCTGGACCATATCTCAGTTTTGTTTTGTTTTTTGTTTTTTTAGACAGCCTCCTCATCCCGTCCTCCAGCAATACCGTTGCCTGGGCACCTAGAGTACACAAATCTAGTGTCATCCCATCATAGCAGGAGCCCAGAGGAGACACTCACAGAATGTTCCACTAGGCAACTGTCCAAAGACTGGAGAGGGGCTGCCCAGGCTTTGTGCATGTGGTCCCCATGCGATCCCTTCTCAGCTCCATCACGTCTCACTGGAGATTCCAGAAACTTTATCAGGCTGCAACCTCTGCCCCTGCTGTAGTCCCCGCCGAGCTGAGCCAGAGCTGAGCCAACTAACCCCAAACAAACAAAGGTTTGGTTGCAGCCCTGGTGCCCCAGGAGGGGCTTGATCCTGAAAACCAGCTGGAGCTCTTAGCTTGTAGAGACACTTGAACTCCACAGGGGAGGGGCCCCTGGGTCAACTGCTTTGAGTAGAGTTAAAAGTGACTAGACTAGCTACTAGAGAGAACTGTCAGGGTGTCTTCGTTTTGTTTTCCCTCAATGCTGGAGATCAAACGCCTGGCCTCACACAGAAGTGCCAAGGTCCAAGAGGAGTGTTAGGAGTAATCTGAGACAAATTCACACAGACTAACCCTGCTCCAGTTGTCTCGGAAACTGGTGGTTTCCATACTATGCCCATCAAGCTGTATTCTCACTTTCTAATTTCAGAACACTATACAAACAAACAAACAGTCAAAGCAAAACAAACTAAAGGGACAGTGCCCCAAATGGCAAGTGGCGGCTGGATGGACCCCAGGGCCTCATAAGGGGCCATCTGTCCATATTGAGTTGACAAAACCCACTAGGCTCCTCCACAACCCCTGCCACACACACACACACACACACACACACACACACACACAAACACCCCCATGGCCAACTGGATGATTAGAACTATTTTATTTTTTGGTCACTTTTTAAATACTTTTCTAAAATTTCTAAAATGAAGTGGTATTTTGTTATTAAGGGGGAGGGGTGGGTGAGTACAGCTAACAGGGCATGAACCCGAGGGGCCATCAGCCTACCATCAGAGCTCCTGGGTGGCTGTCATTGGAGTCGGATCATTTGTGCATTGCAGTGAGATGCAGGCTGTGGCGAGGTGTCGAGCATATGAAAATGAGCGAGCTAAGTGAATGTGAGGGGCGGGGGAGCAGGGGCCATGGCAATCAGCGTCAAGAGCCCCTTAATAGAGGCAGGATGTTTCTGCCGGCCTGGATGGGAGCCATCAAGACAATTCCCTAACTGCCACAGAGGCAAGCCCGGGAGAGAAAAGGCAATTATCAGGACGAGCTTCAAGAGACACCTCTTGCGATCTGAGCCACCCTGGCAAATACGTCATCAGGCATTTGGTAAGCTGACTGCAGAAATGGCTCGGCTCTGGGCCCCTATACACACTTCTCTGCAATGTGCCCCACCTCCTCCGGCAAGGTTAGATTGGAGCTTGAGATGTTAGCCTCAGCCCGTAGGAAGTTCTCAAGCTCCCTAATGCCACGGCCCTTTAATTCAGTTCCTCACATTTTCATTGCTACTTCATAACTGTGATTATTTTGCTACGATTATGAATTGTAATATGAACATCCATGTTTTCCCATGGTTCTGGGCAACCCTCTGGAAAGGGTTGTCCGACCCCCAAAGGGGGTCCACAGGTTGAGAACCACCGGTGCAGTGCAGGGGATGTTGTAGTGTGGTCACGCCTCAGCTGAAAAGGACTTGAAGGGCTTGTGTGGGCTCTGGAAACACTATTTCCTGACAGCCACAAGATATACCGGCCTAGGACCTTCCTTGTGGTCACGGGCTCCCTGGTCTGTGTGTGGCTGAGGACGGGGTCTCTCTGCCTCTTGCTCATGCTGCCGAGCCTCCCAGTCTTAGCTTGATTTCTACTGCTTTGCTAAAGACTACAGCTCCAAGAGGTCTGGGGAGAAGAGGGTTTATAAGTTTGGTTTATAAGTTCCGACCACTGTCCAGCATGAAGGGAAATTAGGGCTGGAACTCAAGCAGGACAGGAACTCGGCGGCACAACAGATGCAGAAGCCATGGAGGGAAGCTGCTTACTGGCAGGCCGCCATGGCTTACTCAGCTTGCTTATTATACACCCCAGGACCCTGTGCTCAAGGGTGGTACCATCCACAGTGGTCTGGCCCCTCCACATCAATCACTAATTAAGAAAATGCCCCACAACTCACCCACAGGCTAAGCTGATAGAGGCATTTTCTCCATTGAGGTTCCCTCCTCCAGATGACTCTAGTTTTCATCAAGATGTCAGGAAAGCTACTGAACATACTCCCCACTATTATGGCTCTTATCCCTCCCTCCGGTACTATAAGCCAAAACTCTTTAGTGCTTAAGTCACTTTAGGTCATGGAGTTTTATCACAGCAATACGCCACCCTCGATGATGACAGAGGCCAAGGTCAGTAGCAGGGGCAGGCCCTTGGTCTTGTCCTGTCACCACAGATCCTCCCTGCCCCTTCCCCTATTAATGTGGATCTTGGCCACATGCACTATTATTTATTTAATAACTTAATAATGAATTATAACAACTAATATTTAATTAATGCGGCTTGCTTTACCCAACGGGATGTTACCAGAAACAAGGCAGTCTGAGCCTCAGCTCTGAGAGGTGCCCCTTCACTCTGCCCCAGAAAGAACACAACCCAAGCTTCCATTGGTCCGAGGTAAGTTTCGAGACACCGAGAGAGCAGGACCAGCGAAGGCCCAGAGCTGAGCCCGGGCTGGTGACCAAGTCGGTAAGACAAGGCAGGCATACCCATTGTTACGAGGGGAGTTTATTACACAGCTCTTCCTGACCAAGTCAGTCAGCGCAGCAGCAATTTACAAATGCTGACTGATTTCTAACTTCTTCATGATTTCCCTAAGGCTCTCTTAGTTACTGGAAACTGCTAGGGATACTCCAGCTGCATTTTGCAGCACACACGGTGTCACTGTGCATCCAGAGTGGCAGCCTAGGGGCTTCCCTGGTCACCCCAACCCCCAGCCCTGCCATCTCTCTGACAGAAAACAATCCACAACCGGACGGGCGTCACTTTCTCGCCATCTCCACAGAGCTGTAACTATCTCAGGTACAACTACTGTACCGACAGACACAGACAGACAGACAGACAGACAGACAGACAGACATGGCAGGTGGACCCCTTTTTGAGGAGCTTCTGTCTTGGCTTTGGAGCACTCTTGGGTCGCCTGCTACCCAAAGCGTTCTCTGACAGAGAGTCAGAATAGGTCTGAGTCTCAGTGCAATGTTGCCCAATCAAGCTGTGTCAGCAGAGAGCTGGCTGAGCGGCACCCCTGTCCCCGTCCCCCTCATGGACCCCGCCCCTCGCCTCCATGTACCTGGCATGTGTTAGTCTGCTTGACACGGGCCTGAGGTTTTGTGTTCCTGTTTTGTAGATGAGGGAAATGAGGTTTGTGGGACCTCATGGGGTCCAGTTTCCTGTCACCCTGTTGCATCTTACAGTTCCTTTCGATGAGCAGGTACCCCCAGGACCTTTGCACGGCCTGTTGGCTCCTCACCTCTCCTTCAGGTCTTCGCTCAAGCGCCATCTTTCTCAGAACGGTCAGAGTGGAAGAACAGCACCCCCACAGCCTGTTGCCCCCCCCCATGCTGTTTTTCTTCACAGCACTCACTTCAGCGGGAAAGGCCTCTGAAGCCAAGCCTTTGAGCGGACTGCCTGTCAGGAGGCAGGAGAAGCCCGATACGGATGGAGCCTAAGGCCCAGCGTGGCAGTTGACGGATCCCCAGTAAATCAGAGCTAGCCTTGTTCCCACATGAGGTGGAGCCTGTGGGCCCAGCCTCCAGCAACAGCCTGCCTGTACCTGTAATTAACTGGCAGCCTGGCTTCTCTCTGCTGGTGCTCTGAGCTGTAAGTGCTGCAAGACACTGTGGCAACCTCCTCTTAATAGCTCCGTTGTACGGGCACGAGGAGGCTGGGGGAGTCGTCTACGATTTTTCTCTCTTGCTCTTTTCAAAAGATATATATATATATATATATATATATATATATATATATATATATATAAATCAGATATATATTAGAACAAAACGATGAGAGAGAGGAAGTAGACTGTCATGTCAAGTCAATGACAAGCATTTGCTTTAGTGCAAAAATGCTCTGGCCGCGAGGGTAAGATCACTCTGGGAGGTTGGGGGAGGGGGTAGTCCTTGAGGCTCTCTCGTAACCTCCATTGTAACAAACCAGCCCTGTCTGTGGTCCCAAGATGCACAATGTCCTCGGGAGCTCACCCTCAACCCTGAACACAGGCAGCACCTCCCATTCAGCCCCGCTGCCCCCTCATGGGTGTGGCCTGAGCTCTCAGACTATGCGATGCACACTGTACTCTGCAGAGCTGGCGTGCCTCCTTCCGAATCGGGTGTCATAGGCATCAGTGATTGTCACTGGTACCCTGGGCTCCCCGCTGGCTGGGAGGAATAATTGAGGACACAGAAGCAGCTGCCTCTTCACAGACATGCTTCCGCTCCAGAGGGCTGACAACCCTTGCCTCCGGGTGAACCAGGAGCACCAGTCAGCGCCAACTGAGTGCCTTGCAGATTCTGTGGCCCGTCCTGCTTCCCTGCTTAACTCAGGGCTGCGGAAACCTCCCTCTACCTCCCTCTACCTCCAGAGAAAGCACAGCAAAGGATTCCTCTCCTTTTTTGGTAAAGAAAGTTTCTACTGAATAAACACACCCTTTGCCTCTCCCAATCTGCACAGACAAGCAACTGCTAGAGTGGGGCTAAGTGGCTCTGTGCTGCTTCTCTACTGGGGACCAAGAAGCTGCTCACCTACGCAGGTCGCTGTGGCAAGCCTTGCCCTAGACCCTTGGCCATGCCCGAAGGCCACAGCCAGCCTGGAATGCACATGCCTGCTTCCATGGGCTCTGGAAGCAAAGCAGAATGCAAGGCATAGTGCCTGGCAGGATTCACAGCCGCCCTGCCCGGTTTGCTCAGTGCTGTGGAAAAGTATCAGGAGAAAGCGTCAGGCCCAACACAGGGATGGAGCACCAAGTCGCCCCATCATATACCAGACAGCTTGAGTGTCAATAGACAACTGGCCCCTCTGGGGCACAGGGGATGTAACTGTTGTGGGAAAGTCCTCTACCCAGGTGCTGAGGACCTGGGTAGAGGACTATCTTTTCATCCTTGGGATGGGCACCGACTCTGTCCCCTAGCTGGGTTCAGGTGCCACCTTGGTGAGTTGGAACATCTGAGGAGACTTGGCAGAAGATGGGGAGCTGGCACCACACCCCACCAGACTGCCTGTCATGAGCTATTCCTGGAATTCTCCTGTCACGTGGCGCAGAAACCCAGGGCCACTTGCTTGAGGGCTGTGTCCAAGCCACGCTTCTCAGACGCAAGTCCTGCAGTGCCTCAGAGCAGCTTCCATTGGAAATGAGTTATAAGCAAGGAGAAACAGCGAGGAGATGGGAATCTGGCTTTGCCATACTATGGCTGTGTCTCCTTGGACAAGTTTCCTAATGTCTCTGAGCATGCTTCCCGCTACTCCAGGAATGAACACAGGCTGATTTGTGGGGCCTTCTCTGACCCCACTTTACACTCCCAGGGATTTGGTCCACAAGTCTGACCTTTACCATATCCAGAGAGTTCCCGCACCTCAGCTCCAACAACTGTCACTAAACAGCTGGGTGCCTGGAAGGCCAGGCACCAGTAGGCCTTGGTCTCTGTTCCCAGCAAGGTGGTGTGGCTGGAGCGGGAGGTGGCTCTGAGGCCAACTGACAATGAGACAGCATCTGGGTGTAGGAGGCACCCTGGAGGCTGGTGACTGACTGCCAGGCTATGCTGAGTCCCATGGGCAGCTGGCTTCTCCCACAGGTTCTGTTTCCTAGAGCCCTCAACGGGGTGCTGGCCTGTGTTAAGGGTGAGGTTCTTGTAGGCACTGGGATGAAGGCCTCTCCCGGCTTCTGCTGTACCATCCTTTATGGTGCCAGAGCCCACATGGGAGCTGCGGAGCCCTGAGGACATCAGCAGCTGCCTCAGGCCAGAGCTAGCAAGCTGCATTTCCACAAGCACGCCTTAGCGCGTCTGTGTTCACGCTGAGAAGACCGAGAGGCAGCTCATGCCAGTCTGTTCTTTCCATGGTTCCTGTATACCCTTCCCAGGGACCCCTGGGGTCAAGCTCTCTGAAGGCCTTGAGTGTTTATAGCTTCTCTCCCATGCATCTAACCTCTCTCTCGGGAGTCTAGTCAGGCACTAAGGGCTCTTGGCACCCCAGGACTGTCACTCATGAGGCTAGGGTCTTCTTATCACGGTAGGAGCAATAGATGTGACCCTAAGAATGCAGTTTCACTCTGAGAGCTGATCCTGCCTCAATCTGTTGGCTCCCCTCTCCTGGTCAAGGGGGCCATGGATCCATCGCCTGCCCCCCCCCCCAGTCAACTTGCAGAGCAGAAATCAAGGGAACATTATGAAGGCCTTCAGAGCATGTGTCATCACCGTGCTACAGGCAAGTTGGGGACATCGTCATCAGAGGCCTAGGAAGCACCCTGCCTGCCCAGATGCCAATCTGTTCCATTTGAGGACCAGCTGGGTACCACCCTGCCCCCTCTTTCCAGCCTTCCACTCATTCCGCTTGTCCTGAGTGCTGGCAGAGGCCCAACCATTTATTTTTAGTTGTTCATGGGCTGGCGCCTTCCTGGTCCCGTGCTGCAGTTTGAGCCCTGTGGCAGAAAGACTCAGCTCACAAGACACTCTATCCCTTCAGCCGGTATTCAGCAATGCACCCCACACAACTATGTGGGCTCCTCAAGGTGTGTTTAAGCAGAGGCAGCCTCATCATACTTCTTCAAAGTTCCTTTGAGGAGTTCGGGGCCCTCTGAAGCCACGTCCTGCTAAACCTTCACAGGCAGCTACTGCAAAGCTAGTAGTGTAGTGCTCATGGCCAGGGCCCAACCTGTAGTTCCAGTTGTTAAGGACATGAAGAGCATTCTCGCCTCTGAGGATGGGAAGGGGAGAGGCCTCCTGGTGGATCCACTCTGCAGAGGCAGCTGCACACGGAAGGCAGCTCCCCCACACATGCAGGAAGTAGGGACAGAGAGCTAGGCCCTTGCCAGTAACAGGAGCAGGATTTTTCTCCCAGCTCTGGCCTCGGAAGCTGCCCCTCTCACCTCCCCAGCCTCCCTCCGCCTCCTCAGTAGTGCAAGAAGATCACATTCTGTCCCACTGCTTGGTGGCTGAGGACAGGCACGTGCTTCACCTTCTGTGACTGCCTGTAGGGACACATTCAGGATTTAGACAGAAGCAGGACACAGTCCAGGTCCTTGTTACCTAACAAGGATGCAGGGGACTTAAATTTAGACTGTGCCTGTGCATGGTGGGGAGCCAGCTCTGTGGAACTGCAGCGGCGCACGTGCAGACATACCCAGTGGATCTGCTGAGCCAGCTCAACAGCCAGGGGAGAGTGGAGTGCTCCAGGAGAGGGTCCCACAGGGGACAGTGCCTCCACACAGACATCTTTCCTGGTTTTAATTGTATTTCAAAATAGGGTTTCACTCTGTGGTTTAAAGCAGGGTAGCTCTGAGCTCAAGGCCCTCTTGCTTTGGCCCCTGTCTGATGGGGCAGGCACTCCTCTGGAGATCTGTGGGTGGCCTGAGAGACTCCATTTTGCCCAAGTGTTAGCTAATTCCATCTTACGGTTTGCTCAGTTGCTCCCTAGTCCCTGCTCAGCACACCTCCTGCTAAACAGAACGTTCTCATACACCTGAAGGGCTTGGAAGATCCATTGTTTTACAGCATAAAACAAACTGTTTTAGTCAACTCAACTGAACCTTTTGAAACCCCAGTCTCTGGCCTGCCTCTGGTGTGATGTAGTTGTGGTTTGGGCATTATAAACCCTACCCTCCCTCTCCAGAGTTGAGAGTTCTGTCTTGGACGAGCCTGCTCTCGGCCACTGGCAAATAAAGGACTCTCCTCCGCCGGACTTTTAGGTGGCACTCTTGTGGCCTGCGCGGACGCGGCACCTGGAGGCCTGAATGAGATTTTTGCCGCTCGGCAGGGTGGGGTGAGATGGGGGTGGGCTCAGCCTCACTCTGAGTCTCTCTGGCTTGGTGTTACAGGGGAGACGATCCCTGAGACATCCCTGGTAACTCACACCAGGGCCAGAGAGCCCCAGAATGACCACTGTCTGCCAACGTCAAAACTGTCCAAGTCCCCACGGGCCTCTTAGAAAGTAGGTTTTGACATGTCTGTCTGGGCTAGCCTCTCGGATGGAAGTGAACATGGACAGGGACCCTTCCCCAGTGCCTTCCTGTAGGAGTCAAGACGTTGGGGAATCCTGGTTGGCAATTTCTGGTTAATCGCTTGTCTTATGTCTGTCTATCTCTGTGGGTGCCTAAGAGAGTGACAGTGCAGGCTAGTTTGTCTAGTCTCTCTGTGCCTTTGTATTTCTCATGGTTTTCTAGAGGAACAGAAATTATCGCATACTCTCTCCCTAGTAAATCCCATATATACATGTACACACACACACACACACACACACACACACACAATTTATTAGAATGGCTGTGGTCCCGCTAATCCAACAATGGCTGCTTATGAACAGAAGGTCCAAGAATCCAGTCCACAAGGCTGGATGTCTCCGCTGGCCTTCAGTACATACTGGAGTCTTGAAGAAGTAAGCTCTAATGCTGCCAGGGAAGGAAGGGGCTTGCTAGCCAGAGTGAGAGCCAGCAGGCAAGCAGAGAGCAAGCTTCTTTCCTCTGTGTCTGTGGTGGCTTGGGGAGTGGCACTATACGGAGGTGCGGCCTTACTGGAATAGGTGTGGCCTTGTTGGAAGAAGTGTGTCACTATGGGGTGGGCTTTGAGACCCTCCTCCTCCATGCCTGGGAGACAATCTTCTCCTAGCCACTTTCAGAACAAGAGGTAGTAGATCTGTCAGCTCCTTCTCCAGTGCCATGTCTGCCTGGGCGCTACCATGCTTCCCGCCTTGATGATAATGGACTGAATTTATGAACCTGTAAGCCAGCCCCAATGAAATGTTTATAAGAGTTGCCTTGGTAGTCATGTCTTCACAGCAGTAAAACTGTAAGGATGGGGCCTCACCTCAGGGTTGCTGAGGGGCGTTGTTTATATAGGTTGCCAGCAGAAGGTGTGGCCCAGATTAAAGATGAATCTTTCCACATCAAAGGATCTGGATTAAGGGTGTTATCTTCCCACCTCTAAGATCTGGGTTAGAAGTGGGTCTTCTCACTTCAAAGTGATTTAATTAAGAAAAAAAGTACCTTGTAGGAAGTGCCCAGCCATTTGAGTTTTTGTTAATTCAAGATGTAATCCAGTGGACAACCAAGAATAGACATCAAAGTCCCTTTCCCTGGTTTCCCTTGGGACCAGAAAACCAGCTTGCTGTCCGAGCTCACTTTGCCTTAAAGGCAACTGGATGCTGGCCCAGGGTCTCCCTTCCTCCTTTGGGCACAGTTCCTCTCCCCTCCTGGTCTCTGCTCTGTGAGTGGTGACCACCTCTGTTTTGGATGTGAGTCTGGTAAACTCCAAGTGTCTCCCTCTGTTCCCTTCTCACTGGGCTCCCCCTTTTCATTGTCCACTCCTCCTGTACCCCACTACACCACCCCAGCCCTCCTCCCCAACACTGTGTGAGAGAGTCCCTAGGCTGCGTGGCTTTGGCAGGAGACCGGAGAGGAAAGCTCTGCTGGGTCCTTTCTCCTGTGTCTCTAAGCTGGTTTCCTTTGAGATAGGATGCTCTTTCTGATGCCAACACTGCTTCTTGGCAGCTCCCTCCTTCTCTCCCAAGAGTAAAGATGAAAAGATAGCCCCCCCCCAATCTCAACCCCTCCCATCCCGCTTACAGTCTCACTAGAACCCAAACCTAGTCAGCTCCTGACCCATTCTCCCATAGGGCTCCTCCAGCCAGTCGGGAGTGGTTGAGCCCCATATGGTAAGGTCCCAGACAAGGCAGGACTGCCTGTGGTGCAGGGCACGATGGTGACTGTGGGAGGTGCTGTGGCAGGAGCTGCAGGGCGGGCAGCAGTCACTGAACAGCCCTCTCCCCCCTCCATTCCTGTGGGGAGATGCCAGCCATCCTGGCAGCCTTGCCAGGTAGCGAGGATGGGGCCTCACCTCAGGGTTGCTGAGGGGTGTGTAGCCAGTTTTTCTCTGTGAGAGAGTCCCTAGGCTGTAGGGCTTTGGCAGGAAGCGGGAGAGGGTCTCTAAGAGGGCTTCCTGGGGGGTAGGATGCTCTTTCTTTCTTTTTTTTTTTTAATTTTTTTTTTAAGATTTATTTATTTATTATATGTAAGTACACTGTATCTGTCTTCAGACACTCCAGAAGAGGGTGTCAGATCTTGTTACGGATGGTTATGAGCCACCATGTGGTTGCTGGGATTTGAACTCTGGACCTTCAGGAGAGCAGTCGGGTGCTCTTACTCACTGAGCCATCTCACCAGCCCAGGATGCTCTTTCTTTTCTTGGGCCTTTTTGCCCTCTGCCTGCTGCTGTCTGCCTGTGCTTCCTCGGCCCCACCAAGCCTGGAGACTCTGGCTTTTGTTTCCACCACTTTTTCTGAGGCCCTTGGATGTCTGCTTTTTAAAAGTGATTTTCTGTTTAATGGTCTCTGGGTTACAGGTACTTATTAGTTTAAAAGGGCTGAAGTGAAAAAAAAAATAGTAGATGCTTGCCTCACAAAGGTGTCAAGACCTTCCGGAGGAAAACTTATTACACTTTTCAGGCGGTCTGCCCCCGTGGGCAGACACACATTAAATTGGTATGGATATGTAGATCACTGCATTCAGTCTTAAAGAGAAATAAATGACTTTTTGGTGTGAATTATAATGAGAAACGGTCACGTGCTGATTTGGCTCACTGAGAAGTTGGCTCTGCAGGTTTGGCCTGCCCTCTTTAGACACAAGTATGTTTGACTCAGTTTCCCCAAAAGACCCTGTCCTGCTGGCCCTGATTATGACAAAGAAAAAGAGAACAACCGAAGAGCCCAAGAAAAACGCACTGTGCACTTGTGAGCAGCCAAGAGGCTTATCCTGGAGTCTAAAGATCCCTATAATAAAACCAGCTAAGGAGATGGTCACACACAGAAGGGTTAAAAGGGATCCTGTGTCTAAATCTCTCAATAATAACTGCAGCATCACAGTCAGCCAAATTCTGTGAGGTGCTGTAAATATCAATTGCATGATTATGATAAATAGCCATGTGCCGCATATGTCAGAAGTCCTGTCTTATGTTTTCTATAAGTATTTTCCAGAAATGTACAAGGCCCAGTGCTGTAATAGAAGGTACCCAGGTGCTATGAATTTATTGCATTATCCAAAGCACATAACAGATTTTTAAAATTAAAATGATATTGCCCAGTAACTTCTAACCCAAACAATTGCCATCTTCATAATTCCAACTGTGCCCGCTCAAAATGATCACAACTGGGCTTATTAAATGTTACTATTATTTCAGGAAAGGAGATAGGCAAGATCGCTGACCCCTCACCTGAGCATCTGGACACTCCTCCCAGCTACTTGCACGCCATTTGGCCCTAATTTTGCGGTGTGCGGACTGGAGGGGGCGTGTCCACCTGCACAGCTGTGGAAAACCTGCTGTCTGCACTGGGTGAAAGGCCCCCAAAGTAGATATTGCCGAGCACCCTCCCCACTTAGGGCACGTGTCTTGGAGCAAATGGCAGTTGTTGATGTTATTACGCCCCATGCATTTATTTTTAATTGTTTAATCAAGGGGGCTTTATATGTAAAGGTTATGGTGGCTGGATATAATTACGGATGCTTAGCTCTCTGAAGAACACCGCCCCTTCCTGGGTTCTCCTTTATAAAAATGTTCTCTCATTCAAGGTTATTAATACTGCTAAATCTCTTACTGAAATGCAAGTCTTCTCTCGTGGGATCAGTGAGACCATAAAAAAGTTACTTTAGATACGATAACTTACATAAATAAAGATAGAGACAAAACCATAAAAGCTTGAAACCACGTCACAAAAGGTCTGAATATATGGTACAGGGGTTTATGGGGGATGTGACTTAAAGATATAATACTTAAAATTCGTTAACGTTCACAAGGTTCTAATGATGTATTTGTATAATAAAAACCGACTAGAAAATGCTGACTCATCGTTGTCTTTGCTAACTTTGTGAAACCTGACCCACTTGGAGATGCCCAGCCATAACACAGTAACTGTGACAAGGATTAGCTGTATTCCTTTTTATTCTTGTACGAGTCTCCTTATGAAAACCAATCACACTGTTCTCTCCTGTAATTATAGTCTTTGGGATAAAATGAGCTATTTAATATTAAAGAGCTGTTAAATTGATTTAAATTTTGTAAACACACACTATAAAAGGATCTGGAAAATGAAGTTCCCAGTTTTCCATGGACTGTATATTTGTTTCAAAGCTTATTTTGGTAATAAAAGAGCATCGGTTCAAAATTTGTAATTTTTGTTTAAAGATTTATTTATTTATTGTATGCATGTGAGTATGCTGTCGCTCTCTTTAGACACACCAGATGAGGGCATCAGATCCTATTACAGATGGCTGTGAGCCACCACACCATACAGTTTCTGGGAACTGAACTCAGGACCCTGGAAGAGCATTCAGTGCTCTTAACACTAAGCCATCTCTCTAGCTCCCAAATTTGTAATTTTTAAGACTCAAAAATCTTAAAAGGGATAAATTACCTTAGTATATAAAAATCTTATTCGGTGAGAGTTAGATTTATTGTAAACCACTAGAACAAATTAAAAAAAAAAAAAAAAGAACAGTGTTTAAATGCCCTTCATATGCTTAGAATTATGTTTGTAGTCATACAAATGTAATTCATTTATGGGGGACAAGACTGGAGAGAGACACCTATTTGCATCTCCCATTATTCTTTATGTGCTGTCAAAGGTAAGCCTAAAGCAGCTAACTCGAAGCAAGTTTAAAAGTAAACTTAAAAACCTGGTATACTGTAAAAACTGGTTATGGAAAATTAGATTTTCCGTTTAAATGCTTGAGTAGAATGGGTTAATTTTGTAATACACTTACACAACAGGCCATTCCCAAGCTCAAGAAGTACCCCAGCCCCATGGGACACAGGCCCCATCAGAGTAAACTGCATGCTAGCCTCATTCCAGGACAGGGTGGCATGGGGGAAGAAGGCTTGCCGGGGTTTCCCATCTCTGGCTGCACAGGGAAGATACATTATTCCTCACATTTTCCATGGTGGGGTAGGGTGGAGGTGAGGGTGAGGTGTGGGCAGACGAGTTCTCCCACACAGCGGTGGATCTTAGAGTCTGTGCTCACAGCTGAAATGTCTCAAGCAACGGAGAGGTGAACAGCAAGTACTCCTCCTCCATAGGTAACTGTCTCCTGATCATGAGGATGCTGTGAACAGGGGAGCCTTGTGCCTAAGCCTGTAACCTGACTGGCGTGGGAACTGCATCCTGTTCAACTGGCTGTGCCCCTCACCCCGGCTTTCAGTTCTCCTCCCCTTAGCAAAGCTAATCCCAGGGCTGCAAACTCAATTCCTGACTCTGT
Organism: Mus pahari; assembly: GCF_900095145.1. Classification (NCBI taxonomy): domain Eukaryota; kingdom Metazoa; phylum Chordata; class Mammalia; order Rodentia; family Muridae; genus Mus; species Mus pahari. The sequence goes on along the minus strand of NC_034591.1, from coordinate 105,768,353 downwards.
CAAGTCCCAGGGGAGTTTTAAATAAAAGACAGAGGCTCTGCCATAGGGCCAGTCAGCACAACAGACAAAACTGTGAGCACCCACTTAAACCCTAAGTTACAGCTGTCATTCGGGCAATCCACCACATCCTGGTAATGCAATGCCATCTGAGGAGGAGGCCTGGACTGTCCACCCAGGCCAGACTTTCCAAGCCACTCTTTGGGGACCATTGGGACTGGTTCCCATTACAAACCTGGAAGCCGACAGGTCTATGCATGGCTGAATTTTGATAATGCTCCTGGTTAGTCACAACGGCTCCCCAGGCTTGGACTCTGACTCAAAGAATTGCTACTAGCTCTGCTGTATCTGGGAATAATAGGTCTGTTACCCGCCCCTCCCCCCAAATCATTTCTTTAATGAGTTATGCCTGGCCATACATCTAAATAACAGTTGGCCCTTATAGATGATATAAATTTAGCTGCTGAGACGGGCAGACCAACAATTCCTGGATCTGTAGCTGGTTTGATTGGAATCTTGGCTGACCACCTTACTCCTGGGCTCCAAAGCTCTCGTCCTTCTCCTCTAGGTCTAATGATCCGGTCCTGTTTATTTAACTGGCTGTTAAACTTTGTCAAACAACTCAGAGCATTTGTTAAATTAATGTACCTAAGGGCCCAATTGTATAACCCCTTGTATAATGGGCCAACCATTTGATTCTCCCTAAGACCCAGGGTGACTCTGCTTTGCCCTAGTTTTAGCCACTTCCATCTCGTGCTCCCCACAATTGCTCCCAGCCTCCCAGTTCCCCAGCCCCCAGCCTCCCAGCCCCCTAGACCCTCAGTCCCCCAGCCCCCCAGCCCCCCAGCCCCCCAGCCCCTCAGCCCCCTCTGCTAAGTATATTCTCACACAGCTGCACCTGCAGCTCTGGGAGGTCCATTGTTTTATAACATAAAACAAATTGCTTTAATCAATTGAACTGAAACTTCTACCCCTGGCCTGCCTCTGGGATGATGTAACTATGGTTTGGGCTGACACATAAAGGCCTCTCCGTCTGCCTTTTATCCAGTGGCATCCTGTGTCACTGGTGGGAGCAGCACAGTGGCCTGTGTGGGCCCAGCTGCATGTCCCTTACTGAGTTCACTCAGTCCAGGCTCTGAGCTCAACCCCCAGAGGCCCTCCCCATACCTGTCCCCTTTCTCTTACTGCCCTCACCCCCATGCTCAAACTCATCCAGAAGCGGAACCCCAGCTGTGGGAGCGCTGGAGATGAGGCTAAACTGAGGGCAGTGTCCTCAGGGAGGAAATCTGTTTATTCATGTCACAGACGTCACTGTCACACCTGGCCTCAGTGGCCAGACTGGTGGAGGAAAGGGAGGGAGATGGAAAGTTAAGAGGAAATCAGGTCCAACACCGGAGGAGCCAAGTCTAGCTGGGAAACAAACTAAAAATACACCCTTCGGTAAATGCCACCCTAAAGCACACCCTGAATATAAGAGTCTGAGCAGGTGTGTGTGTGTATGTGTGTGTGTGTGTGTGTGTGTGTGTGTGTGTGTGTGTGTGTGTGTGACTGATCAAGGTGTGAGCTGGGCCCCACCGTGTTGGCCAGAGCACGGGTGTTTGAGGGTGGCTGGCCACTGGAGGGGCTGCTGCCTGGCCATAGCCAGTGCTTAACTCTCAAAAATTCTGATTCTTGCCTAGATCATGGGTTGGGAAAGAGCTGGAATGCCCTGGCCAGGAACTGCAGCCGTCACTGGCTAACTGCTAAAGGTGACTGGGACAGCAGCCAGTATTCTCCTTGACCCTTGGGACAGCCTAGTGGACACACTGGTAGGAGTTGGTCACACTGTTGGCATCAGCACCATCCTCCTCGCCCCGGGTTGGTTTAGCCATCTCCCAACTTCAGCCACACCCATTGTCAGGCCCATGCCTCTATCTATCACTCCTATAGTAGGTTCCATCACCCATAGCCTTAGGAGCAGAACCCAGTCTAGTCATGGGACTTTGGCCTGTTTTTTTCTAAGCTGAATTTCCCTACTTTTGAATAGGAGCATGGGGCTACACTGTCACTTGTTCTGGGCCCTCTCTGGGCTGGGAGGCCTAATGTGTTTTTGGAGGATCCCTGTCAGCCCTCTCTGCAGTAACACTGCCTAGCTGTGACTTTCCAGAGCCTTCCAGACAACACTGCTGTTGAGGTTAGTAAGCCTTCCCTGGTGGGCCCCTCTCTTCTCCAAAACAGAAACCCACCTCTGACATGCCCTGAGGAGAGAGCAAGCTTTTTTGTATAAAGGGATGGCAGGCTGCAGCTCTTCTGTGCTCCATGAGGCCTAAGGGTCCAGAGGAAGGGAAGCAGATGAGCCGCCTAGGCCAGGGCACAGGGGCAGCAGGGCAGGGGTAGCTTCTCCCAACCTCCTCCACCATCTTTGTGATGGTTCTGTGTGCTGCAGAACTGGCTCCTGGGTGTCTCAGCTGCAGGCCTGACATTCAGAGGACATGGACAGAAGGATGGAGGAGCTGGAAGAGCTTGAGCCACTCCAGGCCACAGGTCTGTGCTGAGCCCCTGCTGAGGGGCAGGCAGGCCTGCATTGCACAAGCTCTGTGGCCCTTTGCCACAGTAGCTGGGCCTTCTTCCAGTGCTGCCGTAAGTCACATCAAGCAAGGTTTGAAAAGGTCCTCAGCAAGACAATCATAGCTGTTAATCAATGACTGTTAATTAGATAGAAGGATCATCTCGCACTGTGATTGGTCTTAGTTTTAATTAAAACTCCAACTCCAGCGTTCAAGAGGTTCTTGGGTCTCAGCATCCTGGGGTGGGTGGGGCACAGCACCTAGCTGGGGAATCTCATAAATACCCGCCGAGGTGAGCAGCCCTGCCGAGACTGTGAAAGGGGCACCGAGGAGGCTAACACTAAACTGATGACATGACTGCAGTATGGTTAAAGGGATGTCTTTACTACAGACATGAGGAGGAGCAAGCAGGGCTTCTGGAAGAGTCTGGAGCAGAGAGAGAAGGCAGAGAGAGAAGGCAGAGAGAGAAGGCAGAGAGAGACGACAGTAGCTGAGTATGGTCAACAGGCTGGACCTGGCCAGGAGAGAAGTCAGAGCAGAGCAGAGGGAGAGGAAGAGAGGGTGTGTGGGGAAGTCAGAGGTGAAGGCAAAAGAAAAGGCAGGAAAGAGCATGTCCCAAGCCATAGGGTGGTAAGAGGATGGAAAAGCCGGGGAGGGAGGCTGGGCACGTTAGGGTGTTGCGAGAGACAGAAGAGCCGGGGAGATCAAGGATGCTGGCCAGCATGGATTCTGAAATGTGTAACAGGGACTGAGGGAGCCCAGAGGCCAGAATGCACTTTGGCATTTCAGTAGGCGCCACAGATAGCCATTTGTTCCCTAAGCCAGCTCAAAGGAAAATGGCTCCTTTGGTGGAGGAGACCGAATCACAAGTTCCCGAGGAATGCTGGCTTTTGTCTAAACAGCCAGTATGCAGGAAAATGGACTTTCCTCTGGACCTGACACACATGGCTTTCAGAAAGAGGACTAGACTTCTCCAAGCCTGGTAAGGAATGACCAGTCCTAGCCATCATCAGAAGGGTTTCCTGGGTGCCTGGCATGCTCTGTGGATCAGGGGATTTAATTCCTTCCTAACATGCTACTGACCCTTGGGGACTACAAGGGACTTGGGAACTTCTGCTGCCGAGTGCTGGTGAGAAAACAGGCTCAGATTTGACCAGGGTCACAAAGCCTGGTGGGTTTAAGGGCACCCACCCTGGGCCATCCAGACCTCAGTCTGTGCTTTTTCTCCACTCCTCGGTAGAACCCATAATATGCACAATAATAGATATAACCCCTGATGCATAAAACTATTGTGGGTATAACCTATAATAGGCAATTCTTTCTCAGTTCCAGAACTACGTAGGACGCATCTCTGGATCAGATATCCCTCCTTTCTTTTCAACACGTAATCTGGCTCCCCCCCCTCCCTCCAACAAGTGACTCATTTAAACACTTCAGAAACTGCCTCTCCTAGAGCCCCAGAGCGATTCTGTTTTCTTTTCACCAGGAAACCTTAAATATTTTCATCAGAGGGACCACATGAGTAATTCTGGACCAGTGACTATGCCTCCGGGGTAAACTCCTCTTGAAACACTCCCAAACAGAAAAATCACTAGACAACTCCCACAGGCTTCAGGGAAGATGGCCTGGGGCCTCCTGAAGCTCCAGCTGTTTGAGCCAAAACTCACTGCCATCAGACACACCCTGCAGGCCCCTGTCAGTCGCAGGAAGCTGAGCAAACAGGGTACCTGACTCACAGTAATTCAAGGCTTGCACCGTTCCCCCAGAATCACTTGCCACTCACATGTAAACCAACAGAGTTGGTATGGCCAGGTGAGGTGGCGCGGTGGAAGTGGTGGATAAGGACACTTACTGCGAAACCTGACAATTCCAGTTGAAGTCCTGGGAACTAAGTGGAGGAAGGAAAGAGCTGACTCCCAAGGCTGCCCTCCGATCTCCACATGGATGCCAGAGCATGTGTGCCCCGGCTTGGGTGCATGTACACACAAGCACAAATGAGTGTAATAATGGTAAGCTTGTGTCAGGCACAGTGGTGTACCCCTGTGTACTGGCTAATTTTGTGTCAACTTGACACAGCTGGAGTTATCACAGAACAGGAGCTTTAGTTGAGGAAATGCCTACATGAGATCCAGCTGTAAAGTATTTTCTCAATTAGTGATCAAGGGGGAAAGGCCCCTTGTGGGTGGGACCATCTCTGGGCTGGTAGTCTTGGGTTCTATAAGAGAGCAGGCTGAGCAAGCCAGTAAGGAACATCCCTCCATGACCTCTGCATCAGCTCCTGCTTCCTGACCTGCTTGAGTTCCAGTCCTGCATCCTTTGGTGATGAACAGCAATGTGGAAGTGTAAGCCAAATAAACCCTTTCCTTCCCAACTTGCTTCTTGGTCATGATGTTTATGCAGGAATAGAAACCCTGACTAAGACACCCTGTAATCCTCGTACTTAGCAGAGTGAGGCGAAAGGTTAGTCTGGGGCCAGGAAGGGTCTACACAGTGAGTTCTAGGCCAAACACCATGACAAAGGAGGATGAAGTTGGTGACAACAGGCAGAGCATGGATAAAGGCAGCAGCAGTGAATCCAGAAGAGAAGAAGCAGGATGCTTAAGCAGTCTTCCCATGTCACTTTGAAAACACACAAGACAGGTTTCCGCTTAGGAATGACAGAAACTGTCAGGTTGAGGAGGCTACAGGAAGAAAACAAAGTTCTCTGTGTTAAAGGCTGTGCCTAAGCTTTGATGAAGAGAAGCGTTCTGTGGCCGGGGCAAGGGCAGAGGACAGGACCCTGCTAGAAGCAGCTAGGCGCTTCATTCACTTAGTCCTGAGGCACAAGTACTTCAGAGGTACAGGTGGGGAAACTGAGGCTCTGCGAGGTTACCATCCTCCCCGATTACACACTCCATGCTCTGTCAGCCAAAGCCCAACACAGGCTCTGCCACTCACTCTCCTCCTGAAGCCTGTCTGTCCCTTCCGCCGCCGTGCTGATGCTATGGGCTGAGGTAATGCGCTGGGCCTCATACCCTGCCCTTAGGGGGCACCTCCACCTCTAACTCTACCCCACAGTGATTCCTGTGGAGACCTGACCAGCCTCTGGGCTTTGGAGCCTGCCGGACCCACCCCCGCCCTGCAGTTGTCTTCCTAGCTCTCTCCAGCTGCTCACCTTGGTCTCTTGGTCATCACAATAGACAAGATGGAGCAGTGGCTCTGTGGGCTCCCTAGATTCTGGAGGTCAGCTGGGCCGCAGTAACAACATATTTTTATTGTTTTTACTGTTTTTATTGTTTTATCGTTGCTGTTTTTCAGACAAGGTCTCACTACACAGCTCAGGGTTGCCTGGAGCTTGCTATGTAGACCAGGATGGCCTTGAACTCACAGAGCCCCACCTGCCTCTGCTTCTAGGGTGCTAGGAGTAAAAGTGTATACCACCCCTCCCAGAGCATGGCAGTCTTCGTGGCAAGACTTCTGGAATGAGTCCGTTTCTTTCTGGTACAAAATCTTGCTTTACTTGTTGGGCTGGGGACTATCTGCCTCCAGGGCTTTGTCCTTCACCACCCCAGTCACGGTCACCGTCACGCTGCCGCTGCCGCTCTGTGTACCGAGTGCCACTGTGCAGGCACTGCTGTCCTATCTGAGTTAAAGCATGGAGGCTCTACAATGCTTCCCTGAGGTCACTCAGACAGTAGGTGGCAAGGTAGAGGTTGCAGCGAGGGCGAGCAACCATACAACCCCACAGTCCACGCCTGATGGCGAAGATGGACCATTCAGAAACACTCGGGAACAGGATCTTAGGCTGCAGGGTCCTGCAGGGCTCCGGCCTAGTCCTCTCTGTCCCTCACAGAAGGCACTGCATGTGCTTCCTGAGTGGGCACACGAACTGACGAAAGAGACTCAAGACCTTCTGAGTCCCCGGGGCCTCTGTTTCATAAGACAGAAAACTGTTCCCCAGAGAAATTTTGAAGCCACTCAGTTCAGCTCTAGAAATGCCAACATCAGCAACGTGTAATTTGAGAGCTTCAGAATGATGCAGGCTCAGGCAAGACTTGGCTGTTAAGAAACAGAATTCGATGCTGGGTGTGGTGGTGAATGTCTTGAATCCTGAGCTGGGGAGGCCAAGGCAGGGAGATAAGAGTTCTGGCTAGCCTGGGCTGCATAGCAAGACCCTGACTCAGAAAAATCACACAAACTTCAAGTCAATGTTTAGCATTTGTCAATTGGCAAGTAACTGGATGAAGTCTGGGACCCAAGGCCACCGATAACCTCTAACGTCTGGCGACTGTGTTACTGTCGCCAAACACCCAAGTTTATCAACTTATTAACAAGGAGGGGCAGCTCATCCTGGTTCATGGTTACGGAGGGTTCAGTCATCTCTGGTTATTTGGCTTTGTTTTGGACCTATGGGAGGTAGTGCATCATGGTGGCCGTATGTGATGGGAATGCTCTTCCCCTCCTGGCTGGACCACTGAAGAGAGGCAGCCCTTAGCCCCAACCCACGACCCCCACTAGGCCCCACCTTTTAAAGTTCACACTTCCCAAAGCTGAGGAAGAAGCCCTCAACACATGGGCCTTTGAACATACTCTAGAGCCGGACAGCGGCAAATTCTGCACAGAGTCTCTGCTGATGACTCCATCGACACTAAGAATCGGAGACATAAGCCGGGCGTGGTGGTGACACGCCTTTAATCCCAGCACTCGGGAGGCAGAG
>NC_034591.1:105742048-105760985 GCF_900095145.1 Mus pahari | reverse complement strand
CTCGAAAAAAAAAAAAAAAAAAAAAAAAAAAAAAAAAAAAAAAATCAGAGACATAGGCTGCCACCCTAACACCCAGGATGCTGAGGCAGGAGGATTGTGCATTCAAGGCCAGGTGATACTACATATAGAGAAACAAAAACAATAGCATGTGACAATTTAGCCAGTACTCTAATTCAAAACAAAGACATTTCACATTTGTATTCTCTGACAAGGAAACTGAGGCTTAGCATGTTCCAGTAATTGTCTCTAATCCCCAGACGGTGCTAATAGGTAGTCAGATATGCAGTAAGTTACCATGGAATGAAGGCCTGCGATCCCTGCTTAGACCCTCCTAACCCACAGTTGTTGATACTGGCCTCACCTGCATGGTAAGGCATCCCTTGAAATCCTGCCCCAAACTCCTGCCCCTGCCTCCCTCAGCCAGCTTCCTCTGATGTGTGCTGAGTCTCACAGACACATGGCGTCCTTGTGTGAGTTCACGGTTTCCACAGTGGATCCAGGGTCAGCAGCCTTGGCATCACGGTAGCCTGTGTCCACTGTCACGCATGTGCTCAGACCCTGATAGGCCAGCTGAATGGGAGAATCTGGGGGTGCTAGTACTCCTTCAGGTTTCAGAGATAGCCTCAATTCCATTTTTTTTTTCTTATTGTTGCCCTCATCTTATGGATGTGCCATCTCAGGCTGGCAGGATTTCATCTTAGCCACAGAGGAGACAAGTAACTGCATTTTGATACAAATTCCCATCAGCGATTGACTGAAAAAACTTGAAGGTCTGAATATGTGCGACTGGATTATGCAGACTGACATGAAGGGGGTGGGGGGAGAAGGGTAAGAAGCCAGGGCTGCAGGCTCAGGCTCACTAAAGCTCATCGGGTTCCCTGTCACCCAAGTCAGCTGGGGACTCCGAAGCATCGACAAGCAAACTCCTCTCTTATTTTCACACTTGTATTTACTAAGGCGAGAAATGATGCCAACACATTTTGAAGCATTTCTGACAGGCACGCGTGCCTTGCAGCTGGCAGCCATCTACTCTGTTAACAGAGTACATCACACTGGACCCTGAATCAGCTCTGACTCCCGTGTGGAAACTCCCACAGATTACCTGTGGGCTTGCCCCTGAATTTCCTCAGGACTCTTTAGGTTCATATGGGGCCCTAGTGGGGCCCACCCCTCTGTAGAATCACATCGGCAACACCCACGGCCATTCCCTCTAAACTTCCTCTTCTCACACCCTAGCTGAAGGCTTGGGATTTTTTGGTTTTTTAAAAAAATCTTCCTTTAGCACTTTCCCTCAAATATTTGCAGATAATTAATTCATTGTTAATTTGACAAGGATGCTTGCTTTATATTTTGTAAATAGAAAGCTGGGCCCAACAAACTCTCAAGTTTCTTTCCTCAGTCCCTTTCTTCTTTCTATTCTCTCCCCTCTGTCCCTCCCCTCACTTCCCCCTCCTTCTCCTTTCTCTCTTTTCCAGTGGAGCTAGAAGGGAACCTAGAGCCTCACACGTGGCAAGCAGGTGCTCTGATGTTGAGTGACACCTTAGTGACAATGTATTTTTAACAAGCGTGTCAGAAAGACAGAAGGACGCTTGCTGGGAAAGGCAAAATGCTTTGGGAGTGAGACTTAATGGCCACATTCCTAAGGTGCCATGGGCGGTAGACTCCTGTCTGCTCTCTATGGCAGGAGGCCTCCATAGGCCCTCCTCACCCACTCGGTACAGTCTGGCTGGCCAGGATGCCTGTGTGGAGGGCCAAGGGGTTTCCAGTGAGTCAAGGGAGCAGCTGCAGACCCACTGAGTGCATGCACACCCACGGTAGCTTTCTTATGCTATGTTTAGAAACTTACAGGAAACTGCCTTCTGGTATCAACCTGAGCAGGATGTGGCTGGCGCCCCACAACTTCTGCCTGCCTCTACCACTTCTTGTTGGGTCTTGTCCTGGACCCCTCCTCCTCCTCGGAAGCCTGGCTTCCGAGCTCAGAGCTTTATATCAGAAGATGCACCACACTATGGATCAGAGAGGCTCTGTTGTCTCCCCTGCCCTGGCTCTCAACCTGGACTGCCACAGACTCACCCGGGCTAAGATTTGCAGTGTCTGAGCTGGCTGCTGGTGGTTTACGCCTTTTATCCCCGCACTTGGGAGGTAGAGAGAGGTGGATCTCTGTGAATTCCAGGCCAGCCTGGTCTACAGAGTGAGTTCCCGGACAGCCAGGGCTACACAGAGAAATCCTGTCTCGAAAACAAACAAACAAACAAACAACCAGAACAACACACACAAAAAAAGAAAGGAAGAAAGAAAGAAAGAGAAAGAAAGAAAGAAAGAAAGAAAGAAAGAAAGAAAGAAAGAAAGAAAGAAAGAAAGAAAGAGGGAAAGGAAAGGAAAGGAAAGGAAAGGAAAGGAAAGGAAAGGAAAGGAAAGGAAAGGAAAGGAAAGGAAAGGAAAGGAAAGGAAAGGAAAGGAANGGAAAGGAAAGGAAAGGAAAGGAAAGGAAAGGAAAGGAAAGGAAAGGAAAGGAAAGGAAAGGAAAGGAAAGGAAAGGAAAGGAAAGGAAAGGAAAGGAAGGGAAGTGCAGTGTCTGGACTGCACCAAAGACCAAAGCCAGCAGGACCTGAGGCTCAGGGAGGCCGGCATCAGGCTCTCCCCAGGGTTTCAGTGGTCAGCGTTCTCCAGTGCTGGCTAACTTTATGTCAACCTGACACAGGCTAGAGTCATCTGAGAGGAGGACGCCGCAGTTGAGAAAGTGCCTCTGTAAGATCAGGGTGTAGGAAAGCCTTTTCTTAATTAGTGACTGAAGTGGGAGGGCCCAGGCTATTGTGGGTGGTGCCACCTGTGAGCTGGTAGCCCTGGGTTCTAGAAGAAAGGATGAGCAAGCTGTGGAGAATAAGCCAGTAAGCAGCACTCCTCCATGGCCTGTGCATCAGCTCCTGCCTCCAGTTTCCGTCCTGCTTGAGTCCCTGACCTGACCTCCTTTAGTGATGGAGTATGGTGTGAAAGTATAAGCCAATTAAATTCTTTCCTCGCCAACTTGTTTTTGGTTATGGTGTTCCATCATAGTGATAGCAACCGTAACCAGGACACCTTCCGTTTCCAGTAAGATCCCACTCATGTGGTATGACTCTGCCACCCTGCTAGCTCCGCAGGATGTGGGGATGCCAGTGTAGCTCAGAGACACCAGCCATTGCCTTGGTACTCAAACACCAGGTGCATGGCTCCCCCGTTCAGGGAATACACTCACATCATTTATAAGCTCCCCTGACCCTTAGCCACCAGACCCACTCCACAGTGGGTCCTGGTGGTGACCAGTCCCGCCCCACAGATACACAATGTGGAAGTCCCACAACTCACATCTGAAACATCTCTGTCTCATTTCATCTGTGAGTTACAGATTCTTCTTGCCATCCAACAAACACCAGCGGCACTTCCAGTGCCGGGGCTACATGTGGATGGACTGAGAGGTTCTGTGGTTGAGAGAGGGACTAATTAACAGGTCAATAAAATGGCCTGTGCTTGCCTCAACTAAAAGAACCATCACCCCCAGCATGACAAGTGCCACTTAGAGAAGGGCTGCTGTACGTTGCTGTGCCAGCATACCCCTCTTTGCATAACACCCCACCCAGAGCAAATGTGCAGTTAGGGGCTTGAACCCATAGTACTACTGATGTTTGTAATAGCTGTTGCCTCCGACCTTACAGAAAAGCATGTGGACAGATAACACGGAAGACGGCCCTGTAGAGCATCCAGAATGTACAATGCCTGTAGCATGGTGTGGCACAGAGAGCCCCAGCCATGGCTGTGCTCTCCCTGTCTCTCAGGAGCCCCACACTGTTTGTTTCCATTTCCTTGCTTCCCTTGCCACTAGCTCCCACCCAGGAAGCAGTTCTGGCCAGTGGGATCCAGCTGGGACCTGCCGTGGATCTCTGAGGAAGGTCTGCTGTCCGGGTCTGAGCTCAGCCCTTCCCTCCTCCTGACTTCCGGCTCAAGGCTCCTTGTAGGAGAACAGGTGGCTGAAGCAGGGCCCATAGGGGTGAGTACCACAGATATGTAACGTCTGTAACATTTGTGGGGCAAATCTGGACAAAGTCTGGGGTGTCGCCAGCACCCTGCCATTCTGATCCTGTGTGGCATGGGCAAAATCAGACTTCTCTTCCTTAGGCTGCTGTGGTTGGGTTCCTGTCTCGAATAGTGGACTCATATATGGCTCCAGTACAAAGCTAACAGCGTCCTGGGTTAACCTTAGATCTCCCACTTATGAGACAAGGATACTAACCATAGTCTTTAAGAGGAATTTGAGATAACATAGGGAAAATGCCTGTTTCGGCGCTGGCAGGCCTCCCTCACTGATAGACAGCATCCCGATTTCCCCTCCGGTAACCTATCCAAACCCACGAGGCCATTCTGGAAAACTCCAAAGGATAAAATAGAAAGCAAAGCTAAATATCTGACTGCAGGCAACCTGAGAAACAGGGCCAGACCGAGAGCCACAGCACAGCCTCGGGGGTGGGGGGGTGGGGGGGATGCAGCTAATGAGAAGCCAGCAGGCGGCTGGGCAGAGACCTCCAGGGTTCCACGGATCAACATCGGGGTTACAGGGGTTACAGTCACCGGTGCGTCTGTAAATAGCACTGTGAGAGGCAGCACTGTAGCTTCTGTGAGCTGTCTGTCCAGCTGCTGTGTGCAACATTTCTTGTCTCTGCCTTCATGTTATCTCCCCATGGCCTCTGTAGGTCTGAGATGACCCAGCTGAAGGCAGCAAGGCCAGGGTAAGAGCCCCTCACCCCCCCCCCCAGCTGTGCCACCCCTGTTCACAGCCTTGGGGGACAGCCCAGCTGGGGAGACAGCACAGCAGCTGGTCTTCCCTGACTCCTGGAGGGGAGGGGCTCCTCTGGCTCTCAGCTAGGCCCTTTCTCTCTCTTTCTCTGTTATATCACCAATCTGACATAATCAGGGCCCACACAGAGGAAGGCTTGGGCTTGCCATCAAGTGGGGATCTGGACCCACTATGAGTGTGGGTGGGTGGAGGGCTGTGCCCCTGTGTCTAGAGAGACGGCACATGCGTGTGCATACATACACATGCTCAACTGGGTTGGTTTTTTGACTCTGACTCCTCCCTTTGGCACATGTAGAGGTATTCCCAGTGTTTCGTTCTGGGAACTCAGAACAGGTGAACACAGCCATTCCTTCCTGACAGAGCATCACAGAGACCTCTGCTGCAAGTTCAGATATATTTATTTTTGGTGGCCACGTCAAGAAGTGGGCTGCTTCTTTGCTCCCTGGACTCTTAAAATGACAACAAGAAGAATGCTTTAAAAATGGTTTTTCTAAGCACCTCAGCCAGGCAATATAAACACAGCCTCCCGTTGACTTCATCTGGCTTATCAGTTTATCTGATCAGCTGGCTGACACTGAGCTGTAAGACAGGTCCCTGAGATTCAGAGCACTCACTGCAACAATTCAAGGGGTCGCCAGCACACCACGACAACTACAACGGATATTAACGGAGACGGATCTAACAGGACAAAGCATTCCTGTCTCAGGATTTTCTAGTGTGTAGAGTGTTGGGCTTAATAATGACAGCGTCCCCACAGCAAAAGCCTTGGGGATAACCCTGGAATATTATCTGCCAAACAAAACTCACAACTGTAACCAAGGCTGACTGCAGAGCAGCAGAGAACATCACAGCTGTAATAGGGAAGAATTTAGTTAATAATCTCAATTACTGAGACATGTGCATACATCTAGCTTAAAAGGGGCTCCTGGCAAATCCAATTCTCAGGTCTTTGTGGACAAAAATCACCTAGCAGGCTATCCATCTCTCATGAGCATCTCCCTGGTGTGACTTCAGCTCTCTCTCCTTGGAGACTCAAGCCACTGCCATGGCTCCCTGTCCCTCCTTCTGACAACATCACTTAATTATCTACACTCATATCAGATACACAAAGTGGCATTTCGGGATCTGGGTAGAATGGCAGAGAACCACACTAGGCTGTGCAGAAATGACCACGCTGTGACTGGGAACGTAGCTTCAGAGACTTAGAGACCCTAATCTGGAGACATTTCAGTTACAAATACACCACAAAAATAACTCAAGGGTTGCATACCAGCTTGGAGGATAGAACAGTCATAGAGTGTTTTCCCAGCGTATTTGAGGCTCTGGGTTCAAATCCTAGTACACGAAGAACTGGAATTTGCATACTGACTTGTGGAATAAGCCCAGTCTCATTGGTAAGGTTTTTGTTACATGAAAAAAAGAGAAAAATATTTAGCCTGGAGGTATCTGTGCATATCTGTTATATGTGTATGCGCATAATCCGTATATGCATGTGTGTGCGTGTGTGAATGCATGTATGTGTGTACTCATAAGTGCTTGCACATCAACATTCCCACACACATATGGGCATAGGTGTGCATTGTGCAGACCTATTTACATGTGCCTACCCATTTGTGATTGTTAATCTTCATTGTCAACTCAACAGGCTTTAGACGTGTCTAAGAATGCATTACAGTACAACTCTGGGTGTGTCTCAGGGCACCTCAGTAGAGGATGAAGTAAGTGGAGAAGACACCCCTGGAATGTGGGCGGTGCTATCCCCTAGTCTGCGAGCCTGACAGAAGGGAAAGGGAGGATAAGGCCCTTGGGGCAAGCTTGTTCTGCTCCTGGCTGCTTTGGCTTGCTCTGTTCTGCTCCAGCATGATGGGCCAAAATGTCTGATGCCATGAGCCAAAATAAATTGTTCCTCCTAATTTATAACAGTACTGTGTTTGCATGTGTATATGCACATACATGTATGTGTAAACATATTCGAGACGCTTTATAAATTTGTGCTAGTTCAACTGAGATTAAAACTGAATGCAGCCTGATTTACTGCATCTACCTGAAGTCCCCCTGAAGTCCCCTGGGAGAAAACTGTGTCCACTTGAGAGAGAGAGAGAGAGAGAGAGAGAGAGAGAGAGAGAGAGAGAGAGAGAGCACATTTTAAAACTGTACTATAGGACTCCTTGGCCCAGGCAGGCTCTAGATAAACAGGCCCAACTTTGGTTTCTCAGTCAAGTTTCCAGTAAGCCTGACTGCTAACTCTGGTTTGAGAGTGACTGCTGGTCAGACCCACAGTCCTACTTATATAACCACATGTAGACTTTATCCCAGACAACAGAATCGGGCAGGAAGAAAAGGGGCAGGCGAGGCCTTTCTGCCAGCCTGGGCGGCAACTGGAGGTACTCACCATGGTCATGGGCAAATACCAGCATGTCCAGCCCCTTCAACATCTGAGCCAGCTCATCATAACGGCCACAGTGTTCCCCAGCTCCATGGGACACAAAGATGAGGGCCCTGGAGGATAAGAAGGAAGCGGTTAGAAAAGCCAAAGCCACAGACAAGACTGCTGGAGCAGTTGAGGAGCTCACACCAAGCCAGCAGTGAGTCAGAGGCCAACCCCCTGGCTCCAAGTGCCAGTTAGTAAGTCAGGGGGCTGGAGTTAAAATGCAGCCAGGGTTGATGGGATGGAGCCCGCGGCCTGGCCTTCTCTCTGCAAAGCGCTATTCCACCAGACTTCACCTCTTCACCGGAAAAGCCAGTGCCTGAGAGGTCATGGGAGCCAACCTAGGCTGGGTCCTGGCAGAAAGCTAGCAGCGAGCAGGTGCCACCCTCCCCAGGACTGCTTGTTTCTGGGTGTCAGTGCAGGGCACTTAGGTTCTGAAATACCCAGTGTTCAATCAAAAAACCCATAGCAGGGAGTGAGAGTCCTCTTTGGGTGAGGAGTTCCTGTCATAATTTTGACACGGTAAGGGCCGCAGCCACCATTTCACTTACTGCCTGTCAGTCCCCCCTGCTAACAGAATATGAAAGGATTTTAATCCTCTATTGTTATCGTTTGTGTTGTTGTTTCTACAGATGAGAGTAGAATTCAGAGATGCTGAGTGTCTAAGCGTCACAACAGGTAAGACAGCAGTCAGAATGTATCACTGCCTGGCTTAAAAGGCTCTCGCATATGGGCACAGGACTCAATACGAAACCCACCCAGACCCTCTTCCAGGCTCTTGTGCCCAGGTCAGACTCCATCCTTCACCACAGGGTGTGGCAGCATTGGCCACATGTTTGCTTCCTGGCTTCTCTGCCATCTGAGCTTAGCTCTAAGGCACGGACCTCAGAGCTACCCCAGCCTTGTACCCCAGGCCAGCCCCTACACACAGGCTGGGAAGCAACCAACCCACTCAAAAGCTGTGTTCTTTCCATAATCCCTCCCAGCTCAGCTCTGCAGGCTGCTGACAATGCAGATCTGGTTCACTCTCCTTTGTACTTTAATCTTTAAGCAAAATCACCTCTAGCATATGTGTTTCTTGCTCCTTCTTAAAGACAGGAGACTTGCTTTCCCAACCTGTGTGGTCCACGGGTATGCAAGCTGCCAGATACCCACAGTGATACCTGTCTACTTGACATTCCTGATCAGCAGAGAGGTGTCTTCATACTTCTCTCAGCTGCTGTGGAGTGTGCCTCGGACTCCAACATCCCCCATCTTCACGAGGATTTTACTTCCCAAGGGCTGGCTCAGGGGTATCTATCTTTGGGACCATGGGCTTCTGTGGTGACTCAGCCCATGGCTACTAACAGAAAAATAGGCTAGATTTTGCAAATGTTTTGTCTCCGTAATACAGCTATGGGCCACAGTGGGCGGCTTCATGGGTGGTCATTTGGGGTCAGAATGAACAGTACAGGTACCACTGTCACGCCCAGCTTGACACCCTGATCAATTCGTGACAGAGGCTTAGACACTCATTCTGCGCAATTTCCTTTCACCCCAGCCTCTTCTAACCTCAGCCCTAACTGAGGATCACTGAGGAGCATCTAAAACCACAGGCGTGCGGATCCCCTCCAGAGACCACGGGTCTGGAGCTGGAGAGGCTCCTCATGGCTCATGCTCAGTCAAGGCTGAGAAGCACCTGCTCTGGTCAATTGCCCAGATATTGCCCAGAGGCTCCCTGAGACTCCTCCGAGCAGCCGCTTCTAAGTCACAGTATTCCCAGCTTGTCTGCTGGGTGAGCTATGGCTTCTCTCCACAAAGGCATGGAGCCTGCAGGAGCTTGCCGCTGTCACCTCTTGGAAAGAAACGGACTGTGGGGCTGCCCATAATGGGAGCAAGGTCAATGAGTTCTCCACACCTGTCAGCTCCACAGAAGTTCTACCACCCCCCACCCCACCCCTGCCCAGACTCACCCAGTGGGCATGCTCAGATTCACTCTGTTACGGCAAGTGAGCATTCCATAGCTTAGGGTTTCAGATCTGGCACGGACCCCATTCTGTCAAGTTAGCACAACACACACACACACACACACACACACACACACACACACACACACACACACACACCCCTGCACGTTAGTATTCACTGAGTCCAAGTCTGTCAGTCTAAGCAAAATTAAGTCAGGCTGCCCTGCTTAAAGCTCTTTTGAGAAGAAGCATCATGACCTTCTTCCCCTCCTTTACTGATTATCGACCTTTATTTAGCTTCCTTCCTGGTTCCCAGATATGTCAATCGGAGCATGCTACCAAATGCTTAGCTGGGGCAGCCTCATGTCTGATCACCTCCTAGGGACAGACACCCTCCCCATGGCTGGTGCTCAGCTCCTAATGGATGTCCCTGGACACTCAGTTCAGAAGCCAACCCACCGTTCCCTCTTCTAGCCAGGTTTGAGCTGGCTTACACACTTAAGTGCACTCTTACAGTGTGCGCTTCCACCTGCACAGCTGCACCTGCCGAGGCTCCTGCTCGCCTCCCTGTCTTCCTTCACCTCTCCATCCCCACCCTGAGCTTTCTGACTCACGAGGCCCCTCCAATACTTATCCTCACCATTTGTCGCTACATAGGCCCTGCCTGTCACCTTCTCGACTGAGATGTCAATGCCCAAGGCAGCGGAGGAGTAGGCGACCTGACATCCAGCAAGAGGACTCCTCCCACGTACCTGGCCCAGATCTCACTGTCATGGCAATCTCAGGTTTAGAATGCAGGCTAAAGCAGGGCCTCCCAGAAACCCCAAAGCCAGCCCATGGCCGCATCTGTGACCCCTGACAACTGCCCATTTCACGGCACTGCCCCTTCACAGACACACCTGATAATGCTGCCCCTCCCTCCCTCCCTCCCATCTCCCCATTTAGGGCACAGGCAACACCTAATCCAGGCACAGGAGGAAGGCATGGCTTGGTGGCGATGATGAAGGGGAGGGCTTCCAAAGCATGGGCAACATGGGGGAGCTGGGAAGTTTCTCTAAGAGAAGACGGTACCAAGCAAGGTGGTGACCTGACATGACTTCCATGCTAAGCTCTCAGGGCTACTGGGCATCATGGGGCCAGGAGGCAGGAGGATGCCTGTCAGGGAGCTGATGCAGCCAAGCCCTGAAGAGGTGCCAAGGGAAGCCGCCCGGTGCCTTCCCTCCTCCCCTGGCATCCCACATCCTCGGCCAAGGGCAGGAGCAGAGCGTCAGCAGAGCTGTTTGTGCAGACGAGGCAGGACCCACAGCAACAAGATTTAGGTTGCAGAAGAGACTGCACAGATCTCTTCCTTGGAACATCCCCACGGCTGCAGCCAGACAGGAGCCAGGCATTCAGGGAGAAGGCAGAGGCTGCGGGAGGGGCATCGGGCCCCAGAAGCAGATGGCCTGCCTGGCACACAGCCCTGAGAGGAGGGGCCACCCTGGAAACCATTTGGAACCTGAGATAAAGGAGCTGGAGGCTCAAAGCTTTGCGAAATGAGTGAGCTCTCACTTGGTGGCACGGCACTTCCTCCCCAGCAGCACTGAACTTGCCCCCTTGCCCTTTCCTAAAGGTTCAGGTGGTCTAATCTTGCTGAGCCTCAGTTTGTCTGCCTGTGAAGTGGAGATGAGCCTACTGCCACCCACCTCAGATGACACTGCAGGTAAAGGAGCCACAGATGTGCAGCCCCTGTGCAGAATGAAAGCCTGGGTTCGGGTTCAGCGCTCTACACAGCATGTTCCTGAACCTCCACAGACCTTGATCTCCACACTTTTAATTTCTAAATTCCAGATTTTTTTTTTAATAGCAGAAAAGAGATAAGGGCCCTGTGATGGCTAGTTTTTGGCTAACTTGATGCAAACTATAGTCACCTGAGGGTTGAGAACTTGCCTCCGTAAGATCAGGCTGTAGGCAACCAAGTAGAGCATTTTCTTAGTGATGTGGAAGGGCCCAGCCCACTGTGGGTGATGTCCTTCCTGGGCTGGTGGTCCTGGGTTCTATAAGGAAGCAGGCTGAGCAAGCCACAAGGAGTAGGCCAGAAAGCAGCCCTTCTCCATGGCTTCTCCATCAGCTCCTCTCTCCAGGTTCCCACCCATTTGAGTTCCTGCCCTGGCTCTCCTCGAGGACTGTGGAATTCAGGATACGTGCTCCTTAGTAAACCCTTTCCTCTCCAAGTTGCTTTTGGGTGTGATGATTTTTTTTCTACAGGCCCAGAAATGTGCCCAAAGAGTACCCTCTGAGTATCCTAGGCCTATTCTGTGTCTCCTCTGCCTCACCTACCCCTGGGTTAGTGACCACAGACTATCACATTCTTACCACCCCCCACAGCAGCCAGCTCCAGGAGATTAAGCAAGACCCCTGGGAAGAGGGACAGGCAACAAACAGCGACCACTAACCATAGCTTAGGTTATGATGGGAGATGGGAGTCAGAGCCCAGGACTGAGAGGACCAGGACTCTCCCTTCTGTTCCCCAGAGGACTTTAGACTCTGTGGGTTCCGCTTTACTTGCCCTGCCTATCTGGGGATCAGGGCCTGGTGTCCTCCTAGCTCTGGGTGGGGAGATTTGGCTCCATCCTGCTCACACATGTACTCAAAGATATCAAGGCTGAGAGTCAGTAGGATGGAGGAGCTCTCTGCTCACTTATCAGGGCAGAGCTGGAGAGGCACCAGCATCCCTAAAAAGGGATGTGCAGTCAGAGGGGCTCAGTGCTGGTTCCCACCCCCTGGGAGCCACTCAGGCTGGGGAAGCTCAGACACCAGCCACAGTGTCCCTGAGGGCTTCCTCCAATCGAGGGGTGGTGTGCACATCCCTTCCTGCACATCCCCTGGCACCCTGCTCTGCAGCCTCCCGATCTTATGGCTGTAAACATTTAAACGATACATTTGCTGGTCCTGAGCTGGATCCCTTCTGGGTTTGGTTGAAATCCAAATTGAAGCCCTGTCCCCTCCTTGGGGATCCAGGGGGCCTGGGCCCCTCTGACAGGGCTTCCCAGTAGAGACAGGCCAGGAGATAAGGACAGGTTCGCACCTGCCAAGGGCCACACAATCTAGAGGAAACAGAAATAAACGTGTCCCCTGCGACATGGATCAGTAACGCCGACCTCACTGAGGTGTGACCACGGACTAAGGAGCTGTGGGGGAAAGACCAACATGACGGTCACAGCAGCGTGATGGGGCTGTAAAACAGCCATGCTGACAGCTGCCTCTTGGCTGTCTGGGTGCTGGTCTAAAAATATTATTACAACATAATCCATTGAGCCCTCAAAAAATAAAACAAACAAACAAACAAACAAACAACTCACCTGAGGTGGTACTGTTTTAGTGTCCGAGCTATGGATGAGAGAAGTTCAGAGTGGCTAACCAACTTCCTTGAGCTCACACAGCCAATAGATTTTGAACCCAGAGAGGTTTGCAATTCTGACCACCACATAAAGCAATCACAAGACAATACTATGCCCGTGGTCACGTCACAGCGGGTGACCAGGTCAGGCTACAACTCTGCCCCTCTCCACACCAACCACTTACTCTTCTGGCTTCCTGCCCCTACCCCCACCTCACCCCCCACTTTTCCACCCTGCCTTCCAACCACACAAGATATATTGGTTCTCCAGTGCCCCAACTTTATCTATGTCCTCCAAGTTGGTGTGAGCTGACCTCTAACCCTCGGTGGCTTCTCATGCCAGCTGATCACTCCCCACAAGGGTCCTAGAACCTCTGACTCTATTTGGTTCATCCAGCACTTGTCAGAACATGGTATATATAATGGATCCTTTGTTCCTTGAGGAGGGTGACTACACTCCACAGATTTCATCTTGGTATCCCATACCCAGGAGCACAGTCTCTTAGCCATAAGTGCAGTGTGGGTGGATGCACAGATGGATGGATGAACAGATGAACATAAGGACAGTTGGAAAAAGGATGGATGGATGATAGATATATAGATGGGAAGAGGGATGGACGGATGGAGAGACAAACAGACAGATGGATGGACGGACGGACGGATGGATGGATGGATGGACAAAACTCTCTAGGGCATTCCCTAGAGTCCTGGAGACTACTTACTCAATTGTGCAGAAAAGCACCCAATTCCATTCTGTGCATCAGCCCAAAGTGCCTCCTGTCACCCACAGATGACCCCGTTTCCCACACAGACAAACATTTCTATAGAGAAATGGAACAGAGAGAGTGAGCAGGTGGAACCACAGACATCAGGGCATTCAAGGCAAGTGTGGAGCTGTGAGGAAATTGGGGCTGACACAAAGAAAGACAGAGGCCTCACGGGCTGGCAGGGAGGCCCAAGATTTTGCAAACATGACAGGAATTACATGAATCATCTGATTGAAACCCAACCTTCATTTCTTACTAAAAGGCAGAGGCACTTTCCAAGAAGAAAACAAGATTGCAATGATGACAGAACCACAGCCAGTTTTCTGAGAACATCCTACCACTTCATACACTTTCAAAACAGAGCATTCGAAACCCGCAGCAGCCCGACCTCGGGGATGTTGCCTCAGCTATTCCTGTCCACCCATCTTGTGCATTCTCGACCATCCCTGGACACTGAAACAGAAGACTGAGTAGAGTCCAAGGCTGGGAAGTCAATATAGGTCATCAAGGAAGACAATGGACAACCACCCTGACAATGGTGCTAATGGACAGCATCCTGCCAGCCACACACTGTCCCCCTCTACCTATATCTGCATTGACAGTGACCTTAGGGTTTACCAGCCGCAGCTGTGTGAGGCCACCACTCTCCCGGCTGCCCCGTATTTCTTGGAGAGTACAGCTGATGTCTCCGTGTACCTCCAGCAAGCTGCCCAAAGTGCCCAACAAGTCAGTGGGGGTGGGGATGGGGAGGTGGCCAAGCATCTGACGGGGCTCCCTTCCTCTCCCCGAGATATGCACACACTGTCCACACTAAAGTGCTCCCAGAAAGAGAAGATAAGGGGGGGGGCTGACATGTTCCCTGCCTTCTGGGCTGGACCTGTTACCATGAGCCTCCTTCCTGGAATCACTGAAATTCTAGAAGAGTCTATCCATGGTGCTGGAGTGCTGGAGAATGCCCGCCTCCTCTTCTGCCCTCTTTCCCCCTTGTTCAGTACTCTAGAACAATGCTTCTCAGCATGTGGGGTTCCAACCCTTTAGAGGTCACACATCAGATATCCTGCATACCAGGTATTTGCATTATGAGTTATAACAGTAGCAAAAATGCAATTTTGAAGTAACAACAAAATGTTACGGTTGGGGGTCACCACAGCACGAGGAACTGTATTAAAGGGTCTAGAAGAAGCGGCAGCCTCCGAGGTGATCTGCAGATTCTATCTCCCTGTGATTCCACATGGCCTCTGGTATCTGGCTCTGTGTTGATCCTGGA
Source organism: Mus pahari (assembly GCF_900095145.1). Classification (NCBI taxonomy): domain Eukaryota; kingdom Metazoa; phylum Chordata; class Mammalia; order Rodentia; family Muridae; genus Mus; species Mus pahari. The sequence goes on along the minus strand of NC_034591.1, from coordinate 105,746,370 downwards.
GGCTCCTGGATGTCTCTCGATTATTTCTACACGCAGCAAGAGGTGTTCTGACCGACGGAGCCGGGTGCCTCGAGGGGTGCTCCTCTGAGGAATGAGCTCCTGGACGTCACTGTAACCCCTCTCAGGGCCAGGGAACAGGACACTCACCAACTCGCCTTCCTCACCTTTTAGAGAAGTTTGTTATGCTCTGACAGGTTTGTTTTTGTCAAGAGTAAGGAAGCATGTGGGTCCTCTGCCTTTGCATCAAGGCCCGGAGGCCATTCCCTGAATCCCCTTCTGTGCAGTAAGATCTCTTTCCAGAGAAGTCTATACCTGTCAGTCTGGCTTTAAACACTCATGTGGGCTGTGGTGTGAGACAGGGGGTCTCTACAATGCTAGCTGTGGTGGCTTCCCAGCTAAGACGCAAGGCAATGTGACAAGTGACCTCCACCTGATTCGCTGCCCAGGTGTCTTTAGTGCTATCTAAGCCTCCATCTACACTCTGAGGAGGCACAGGGCAACCGGACTAGGCATGGTGGCACCAAGGGAGTGATTAGAAAATGCAGGTGGCTTGGGTCTTAATAAGCCACAATTATTGAAACACTAGAAATCCAGGTGTGTGTCTGTGTGTATTATAACAAATATAGTTCTATTTTTAAAAGAACAACATGCTCAATAGCTTAGGTATACACCAGCTACTGGGGTAAGGCCTCCATGGGCATGGGTCATTTCCCCACTAGGAAAGTGGCCAGTTCCATGTACTTGAATATGCTTTCAATGAAGTTCAGCTCCCTAAAATTCCAGAGGAGGTATAGTCCACAGTGCCAAGGAGATGTTAGTACTCTACTCCTGGGTCCCTGCAACTCTGTTGCAAAAAAACAAAACAAACCAAAACAAAACAAAACAAAAAAACAAAAAATCCCTCCTTCTACTATAAAATATCTAGGCTTTGGTGAGTTCTGCTATGGATACAGGAAAGAGATCAAGGAATCACGGAGCCTTGCAGGTGCCTGGTACTCTCTCTCACTGCTCTGTAACAGCTTGTTTCTATTACACAGGAGTCAAGTCGTTTGCACTGGGTTGAAAGTTACTAGGAAGTTTCTAAATTATATTATTTCATAAGCAAACATTCCGCAAGCCTTCAGCCCTTTGTGGAGTAAGCCTCCTGCAACTGCAACTAATGCCTGAGGCAATCAACTTATAACACTCTGGCTCACCATTTTGGAGGGTTTGTAGGCTGCGGACCCCACTGCTTTCAACTAGTGATAACACATTGTGGGCAGGAGGCAAAATGGAACAAGGGCGTCTGCCTCGTGGCGGCCATGGAACAAAAGAGGAAAAGGAAGAGCTGGGGTCCCACTCCCTCCCTGGAAAGGCATGCCCTCCGCTCCCAAGAGCTCTCACTGACATCTCCAGCAGTTCCCATCGCAGGGGGCTGAGGAAGGCTGAGGAAGCCCATCTTTCTTTGGCGAACATTTACTCAACCATAGCAAGCAGGTGCCTTGGATCTGCCATGAGCTCTTACTTTTTGCTCCCGCTCTCAGACTAAGGCCTTACAACTTGAGTGGGGGATGGCAAAGGCTGCTCTCTGGATCTCTCAGCCCCAGATAAGCCAGGAGTCTGGAGCGGCCCTTAGCAGCTATTTCAAATTTATGTCAGGAGGAGTAATTAATGTTTCCTGTGAATTTATGAAGTAAAAAAAAAACCCAAATATGTAACATTTTTAAAAATGCACACACCCACTCACACTTAATTTATGTATGCTTGAAAAAGGAATGTGGGTCATTGCAGAAAAACAGAAGCAAGCATAAAGAAAAGAAAATCTACCCACTGTGAACACCAAGATCTGCCTCCTTCCAGTTTCTTCCTTGCCATATATATAAATTTAAATTTGTTTATAATCTTTTATGATTCAATTACATAGTTATAAGTAGAAATCACCATGTAATTAATTGTAAGCATGTTGTATGTCTCATTTTGGGCTCCTGCTTTCAATTCCTTCACATCTTCCCATGGACATTTTCCTGTGGAAACAGCATGGCATTATTTATTTCCTGAGTTGCCGCCTGGAGAGGCACAAAGGAGAAACACTGGAGAAAGACCCTAGCAGCATCAGGAGCCTGGGAGGCCTAACAAATGGATTACTGGGATGCGATACTTGAGCCAAGGGCGCACACCACACTAACCACAGCCTCTTGGACTCAGAGCAGACATCACTAATCATCCATAGACTCTTCAACTCAGAGCAGACATCACTAGGCAACCACAGCTCCCTTTCCTACCAAACCCAGACGGCCTAGGAGCCTTTTTTTTTTTTTTTTCAGCCCGGTGCTCTAGACAGCCGCATGCTGTATCCCTGCACTGGTCCCCGCCTTTGAAAATGCCACTTTTAAGTGGTTCCAATTCACAAGTTTCCCCCTAGGACTGAGTTATCACTGCTCAGAACACGCATGCAGCCTCTAGCACACGAGTCCACAGCTGGGTCTTTTGTATTTTGCTAGGATCTTTGCTAAAAGCCTGCATGGAACTAATGGGTTTGGGCTGTTGAAGTCAGGGTCTTGTGGTGTCCAGTGAACCAGACTCACCTCCTACATGACTGGCAGCAGGGCAGTTTTAGACTAGTCCCTTCCAATTCCCCCGCCTTCAGGACATAAGAATGCCACCCTACTACATTCAAACCAACTGCAGGCTGCAGGTGATGAGCCCTGTGGTGACCGTCACAATGTCTGACATTGTCCATTCCTCTGAGTATGGACTTCAGTAGAGCTTCCAGCACAAGGGTAATTACATTCCAAAGGGGGCCCACTCTGAAGTCATTCAGCTAGAAAATTACAAGCCACTGCAAGGACACGCTTCCATATGAACGAGCAAAGGCAAATCTAGCATCCAGCAGCCTGAAGTGCCCAGCAGCTCCGTGCATTTTTACCACCACGTGACCTAGCGTGCTGCCAGCATCTCTCATTGAACACTTAACTCACTCCTCCACCACAGCTTGCCTGCCTAATCTAGCCTACTGAGCCTGCAGGCTCTGCAAGGCTGATGCCCCCCCCCCCAACCCCCAGCTCTCCAGAGCCAGCCCTAGGAGGCCTGCAGTCAATTGGTATGCCTGCAAGAGGGGCAGCAGAGAGCACCAAGCCACACAGTCCCCGGGGCATTGGAGGCATGCTGGGTTACACTCATTCCCGCCACCATTGGCTGCGGAGTCTGAAAACCGCATCTCCCCACCCACAGCAGTCTGATCCCTGCTTCCTTGGGGGAGCACCCGTTTCAGGGCGGCTCCCCACTGGGATCTTGGAGACAATCATCCTGATCCCTGCTGAGCCCTCCTCCTGGAGAAGACCCAGGCACAGCCTTCAGCCTGGCTTTCTGCAAGCAAAGGAAATCCTTACAATAACCAAGAGCACTGTGTCTCCTAGGTCCTATTTTAGCTTGTCCACTTGAACCAGTCCCTTCCATTTCCCAAGTGCTCGTTTAGCTGTCCCAGGGTCAACCTGGATTATTCTGCACACAGCCTGCTTCCTGTGCTGAAAGGTTGGGAGTGGGTGATGGACCAGCCTGCCTCCATCCTAGGCTTAAACTCATCTTCTAGTAAAGGCAAAGGAGACTCATTCCTGTTTGCTCTTAGATCTGTTTCTCCAGGATTGGGCTATGCCCCTCTTGTAACCTTAACTACAAATGGTTTTCTAATTCCTGTTCCTAGGAAATGGCAACAGTGTCTCTGTTGGAAAAAGTTGTTAAAACCATCTTGCATCCTTTGTTTCAAAAGGTTATTATAACCACTTGTTTTTGTTACAAGGACCTTATAATGACCAACTACTCCTGTAACCCCACCTTTTTGCCTGGCAGGTCCCCATTTGGAAGCCTCCCTGAGCTATAAAAGCCTTGTCTTCCTCATGTCCAAGGCTGACCTCTTACATCCTGCTTTAGGGGGAGGCAGCCAGTGCTTACAACTAAAAAAACAAAACAAAACAAAACAAAACAAAAAAACTTGCTTAGCTAATGGCTTGCTTTAATTAATTTGGCCTCAATGATTTGGGTTCATGGTCTTTTTTTTCTCCCATCTTTGGAATTAGCATAGGGGCAAAAACCCAAGGCAAAAAGATGGGAGTTTTAGGGGCTGGAGAGGCAGTTCAGTGGTTAGGAGCACTTGCTGCTCTTGTAGAAGACTGGTTTGGTCCACATGGTAGCTAACAATCAGCTTTAACTCCGGCTCTAGAGGATCTGACACCATCTTCTAGCCTCTGCAGGCACTGCAAACTTGTAGTACCCATATATACACGCATGCAGGCAAACACTCATACACATTAAATATATATATATATATATATATATATATATATATA
>NC_034591.1:105732032-105742038 GCF_900095145.1 Mus pahari | reverse complement strand
TATATATATATATATATATATATATATATATATATATAAACCTAGAGACTTAGCACAATGCTTTTCTTCGAGCTGTGGTTCCTTACTAACATGTCTAAAACTTTACAAACACTCTAAAGTATTTCTGAATAGGAAAAACGACATCAGGATATAAAAAAAATTTTTTTTTCCCTTTGACTGCAGAGACGATGAACCCAGGGTCTCATATGTGCCCGGCAAATGCTCTACCACTCCAGCTCTCTGTTTACATTTTGAGACTAAGTCAGCCAGGATGGCCTTGAACTCGCTCTGTAGCCCCACTAGATCTTGACCTCATGATCCTTCTACCTCAGCCTCAGGAGAAACTAGGCTTAAGGGTCTGTACCACCAGCTCACGATTCCTTATCTAGCCTGGGAGACTCAGTCCACTCTCAGCCTTTATCTCTAACTACACACGGGTCAGTGCTATCAGTATCAAAAAGTACAAACGGTACAGCTATCCTACTTCAGTGATCAAGGTGCAGCAAACACCACCCTCCCTCCAGGTCAGCTGAGGGAATGACAAAGGTCCATGCACACAGGCACCTCTTGGTCTCCAGCTGGAGCACCTGGGGTCTGGCTTCTGTGAAGCTGAATCATTCTCTCCATTTTCTTCAAAGTCTCTCTTAAGTATGTAGGTAGAAAATCGGATGTGTAGGGCTATCCGCATTTACATTGTCACGCAGAGACTCGTCACAAGGGCTGCCGAAGCCAGCATCCTTTCACTGTGCTTTGCAGTCTCACGTGTACTGTAGCACATCTTAAACGTGGGGCAGCACGCACTCCTCAGAAATATCCTATGATTTCCCTCTCCACTCTTCCCTCTTGGGATGGAGCAACCATGTCCAGCTGAGTGTGGTACAGGCCCAAAGGCTGTAGACATTCTTGTGCCTTCTGGCGATAAGGTTGAGACATGCTTAACACAAAACAATCAAAATGAAGGTACTTGATTGTGTTTAAAAACAAGGGTGTACAGGTAGGGGGTTATGAAAGAAGGCTTCTTAACACCTTGCCCAATAATGACCATCCCAAAAGACTGCCAGAACTTTCATTATCAGCTTGCATAGTGGACCGAGCAGTATGTCTTCAAGGATTTATGCCTAACAACCATTCATTCAACCTGGGGCTGGTGCCACATGGGTATTGGTCATTGTGACTAAGGATTATTGCTTTAAAACATCTAAAGTCATCTTCATTCTTATCTTAAAAAACTTGCCCTACCTCTGCCTCCTGGAATACCCACATGGCCTCACCAAAGTTCATTGTGCTTCCCAAATAAATGCCAGTACCCTCCGGGTTGCTTTTTAGTTAAGGTGAGGCATAGCAGAATGGCCCCTGTTAGCAGGTCCCGACAAACTGCTTTCTAAAGAGGACCAGTGTGCATTGCCGCCTGCTGGGGTGAGTATTCGGTCACCCTCGGCATCAACACCCAGTGACACTAGACCTCCTGCTCTGACAGTAGCCTCCCATGAGGACGGTGCCACTTGAACTCCCAATTCTCTAGTTCTCAGTGAGGCTGTGCACTCGGGAGCCTTCTGAGCCATGCTGTCTAGCGTTGTATGTTCCTTTGTACCCAGGGCCTTGGCTTCATGTATCCTTTCCCTCCTGTACTCAGTGAGCATCCACTCAATAGAGCAACACTCAGAGCTTGGGGTGACAACATTCCCTTCCATCTCTCCTGACAGACCCTTGCCTCTGGCTTCCCATGCCCCTGGGCTTGCTAGTACCCTTGACCCTGGTTACCCTGGCTGTCTCCACATTCCTCTTCCTCTTCAGTCCTCATTTCTGCTGTACAGGGCAATAACTGGTCTAGAGCAGCTGCTCGGTGTGTTCCCTGACTGAGCCAATCAGGTTTTGAGAGAGGAAAAAAAAAAGTCTCTCCCAGCAGAGAATAGCTCAAGTAGAAGAAGGTATAGATTTAGGTAGTGTGTCAGGCTTGGACACTTTCCCAGGTCCTCATCAACTTGACACCCACAGTGAATTCTTGGGCTGCCCTGGAATGGACACTATGCCTCCTTGGATCCTGTCTCAGGCTTTTAGCTCTCTGCTGCGCTTTGAACCCCAAGTCCTGCACTCCCAAGTGCTCAGCCTGCACGATGCGATGCCTTGTTCAACCTGACCTTCCACAGCTCAGACTTGAGTCTCAGGACTTCTTCCTGAGCTCTTCCCCAGGTTGTCTCAGCTCTCGGGTTTGTTCCTTCAGTCCTCCTGTTGACCCCATCCCTTTTCACCCGAGTGCAGAGCGGCCTCCTAACTCTAACCCTTCCCTACCTCTCCAACTCAAACCCACAACTCCAGCTCCCCACTCAGCAGACAGCCAGGCATGGCCAGCACTCTGCTCTGCCGCAGCCCTCTCCCACCGAGCCTGCCCTCCCAACCCTCATCTGCATAGAAACCTCCCATCTCAGAAGGTCCTGCCACTTGCCAACCTAGATTCCTTGGCCACTGAGACCCTTTGAGGGGAATGGAGGAGGCTAGTGGGGCAAGGAGCTCAAAGCAAGCACAGCTCGTGGGCAATGCGTCCTGGCTGAAGGGTGCCAGAAACTCAGGATGGAACAGGCAGGAGGCAAGATACGGAGGACCAGAAATTCTCATGATGGACTAAGCACTCCAGGGGCAGGTGGAGCCTCCTGCCTGTTGCCCCCAAGTCTGCAGACTCAGGACTCAGCACGTTCTTGGGACGTCATAGAATGAAATGGGCAGTGGTATTGTCAATGACCACATGTTCCCAACAATCCAGAGGGGAGAGAAACCAAAGCCAGGGAACATCCTCATCTTAGGATCAACTCATCACCCCAGTAGAGACTCCCATAGCCTAGTACCAGTCAAACCCCCTCACTGTATACGTTGTGGAGTACCTGACTCAGGCGACCTAGGAAGGAAAAGCGTGGTCTAGTTCACAGATTTGGAGTCTGAAGATCAAATGGCATGGTGCAAGCTTTGCATCCCAGGTTGGAGGAGAGTGATGTTGGGAGAGGAACCTGGAGATTAGATCTCAAGCCAGAAAACAAAGAGCTGGGTGTGACCAGGGCTTGCCCCGTTTACATCTTTCTCCTGAGAAAACTCAAGGGGTCCTGTGAGAACCAGAGCATACCCTCAGTGGCTTAACCCTTCCTACACTACCCCCCTGAGCACCGAGTCTTCAACATGCAGACCTCGGTGGGTGGATACAACCAGAGTAGCCCTCTCACACAAACCACTTCCGCACCAACTTTATACACAGGGCACCAAGGATGAAGGAGGAGAGAGGACCCGCCATTAGGCCTAGGGGTTGGAACCAGAATCTGGATCTGCCTGGTCTTGACTTGGTGCTTTGACTGCTCCGCTACAGGACCTGAGAGATTTGCCTGGTTCTTACCCATGCCCAGGGCTCTCTGCACCTGCCCTCCTACTCCTTGGGCTGAGAGAGTATCTGAGGGATGTAAATGTGTAAGTAGCACTTTTTTCCCCCAGAGGTATGTGACTACAGATCTATGCCTCAAGCCCTTCTTACAGTGAGGCATGTACAAATAAGCAATGATCAAAATCCATAAGCCAGCTCCGTCCAGACTCACTATCGGTGTCCCGCCTCCCTACCACATCCCTGACCCCCCCCCCCCACCCCAGAGGTACTACATAGGAAAGTCTTTTGGTATTTATTACGTGAACAAGTGCCCTCAGGCAGACACAAGAATGGTGAAATCACGAAGCACCTTCCTGGTGGCAGACCTGTATTAAGTCACCAAAGACGAGAGGGCCCTTTGGGTAGGCTGCCCCAAGCCTCAATCCTCCTTTCTCCCACTTTATATAGTGTGCTTTTCAGAGAGACGTTTCTAGCCTCCTCTGCAGCCACGTGTGACCTTAGGATTGCTCACTGCCAAGGGAATGTGTGTGGAAAGGACAGCAAGGTTTTCACGTCCCTTGCTTCCGTGTTGCCTGAGACCCGTTCATTCTTCTTTACTGTGGTTAAGAGGTTAAGAAGTCATTAGGTCACACCATAAGGAATTGTGAGGCAATACAACGGAAGGAAACCAGGTCCTGCGCAAGTGTGTGAGACAGAACTTCAACAGTTCACCTCTAGACCGAGAGAACCACCAACCACTATGTTGCTGAAGCCACCATGTTGTGAGGTCTTACTACAGTACTAACTTGTTAGTCCTTAACAAACGCAAAACACACTAGTCATATCCCTCTGGTGTGGACCTGGGTTCAAACCCAGGGTCACTTGCTCCCTAACTCTATGACAATCACAAGTGGTTGGCCCTCTCTGTTACCTTACACAGGACATGAGGGTGACAGGAGACACTGCTTTGGGAACTCCGAGACAGGAAGTGCAGTGAAGCAGGCAGCCTCAGTGTCCCTGTCGATGAAGCCCTGGCCCCCATTTGTTGTTCTTCCTGAGCCAGAGGAAACAGCTTCATGCTGGTCACATGTGGTGAGTGACATGGCTTGCTGCATAGCTGACCTCACCATCCCTCTATCTGTTCCAGTGCAAACCGCCATCACTTCTGGGGGTGGAGGCTACCTGCAGATGGGTCTGGGAATCAGTGAGAGCTTGGCATCATCCTGAGGGGCCTGAGCACTGCGGCTAAGAAAGCCCTGAGAAACTGGAGCTCATCGGACCCTAACTGGCCTCTGATGATGAAGAAGAGAGGTGAGGATAGGCGAGGGAAGAGGAGGGCGGGTGGGGATGGGGAGGCACTGGTACTGAACTGGGAACATGGTTTGTCTCCTTGAATCTTATGTGTATTGTGGAACAGCTTCCTCTGAGATAAAAACACTAGATCCTGCAGCAAACTCCTTAAGGAAGAAAGCAAACAACTCAAAACAGCTTCAGGAAGTCCCTGAAACTGACCAGATTCACTAGGCTCCTCCCTGTCCGAGAAAGCAATAAAAGCTAGGAGTTCCTCTCAGACTGAAGGAAGTTCTCAGAAGTGGAAAGCTGCAACGATTCTTGAGACCAGACCAGCTGCCTGGAAGAGGTTTAGACCAACTGAGGCACCCAGAAAAAGATACTTTCCAAGCTGCTTGCATGCTGTGCGGTGTGCTCCAGATTCCCAAATTTGTGAACTGTCCCTACACAGGGGTGGGCTTTGGTGAGGCAGCCGCCTTTGAGTCATTTCTGCTCCTGTAAGTAACCTCTCACCCATACACCCTAATAAAACTCATTGGTTCACCAAACTGAACTTCAGTGGTATCTGTACTTTGGTTTATCATGAGATCCCTGTCTGAGGTGAGTACGTGTGTGCCTCCTCAGAAAAAGTTTTGTCACATAGCCATGTGGGACCTTCATGGCCCCTGTGAGATGCTGACTGAGAGGGTGGACACAGCGCAATGCTGGTGCAGTTAAAGGAGGAGGAGGAGGATTAGGTTAGCCCTGGTCCCTGGGGTGGGATGACTCAAGCTTAGATGTGGTGCTCCCAGGCTCTGACACAAAGTCTGCAGCAAATGCAGCCCTTGACCCCCCGGCCTGGAGTCACGAGCCAAGACCAGCCTCCTGTTTAATAAGGTTTGCAGCATGCAGGACTGTGGGAGCAGCCATAGCCACTGACTACTGCAGTTAACTAAAAAGGGTCAAGTTCAAGTGCAGGCAATCATTGCCTCTCTAAAAGATAGGAAAAAAAAAAACCCCAAACATACATATATAATGTATCTTAAGTACAATATATAATACAGCAAACACATTTTTTCTTTTCTATTTATTTATTTATTTGTTTGTTTGTTTGTTTATTTATTTAATATTAAAGACAGAGTTTCTCTGTGTAGCCCTGTGTAATCCTGGAACTTAATCTCTAGACCAGGCTGGTTTCTCAGAGATCTGCCTGGCTCTGCCTACTGAGTGCTGGGATTAGGGGTGTGTGCCACCACCACCCAGCAAAAGCATTTTCCAATTATATATAAATATATTTATTTTCCTAGAGGAAGTGAAGCCTCAGGCAGTGACCAGAGGGCTGCTTTGGCTACAACTGTGACCTGACACAATGACCAGGAGGACCCGTGCATGTCACCAGCCTGAGCCCTACAGTCCTCCGCTGGCAAAAGGGCTGGGGGTGTGGCTCCGGGGTAGAGACTTTGCCTAGCACACCGAGGCCCTGGCTTCTGTGCTTATGTATGAAAGAGAGGAGGAAAGAGCCACTGAGAACTTTGATTGGGAACCGGCTTAGGCTCTGAGGCCGCGTATGAGTACGATAAGGATCGTACTGTGTGGAATGCCGGACAGAGTGAGAAGGGTGTTAGCAAGCTGAGCGTCCCGGGGTACAAGGACATCGTGTCCTGTCACCCAGAACCAGAACTGCTTCCTAGAGTATCAGAGTCACAGATGGTGCCAAGACACAGAAGTGAGTTCTGCTGTCCTGTGGCAGTGGCTGGGTGTGACCTTTCAAACAGTGATGGGCCAGAAGCACTAGCAGAGAGGATATAAATGCAGTTCCCCACAAGGAGATTACAAATGTCCCCACCTTGCTTTGAATACTATACAACATATACATGCATCACAAGACATCCCACAAATACGATAATTTTCATTTTCTTAATGTCTTAAAACTTAGAAAAATAGAAACTGCAAAAAGAATTGAAGAGATACAGCCGTGTGTCATTTTATATAAGATGGTCTGAGACAGACCGCGGACACGATGGTGTCCACAGGATGACCTCACTCGGTCCCGCCACAGCCATTTCTCTTGTGTGTAAGTACCCATGACATCTGCAGGATTAAGCCAACAAGCAGGTATGTCTCAGAGCATGTTCCCTTGGTTAGGCACCGCATGATGGTACCAGGTCTGAGAGTTTGGTCAGAGATATCTCTCCCCCAGGGTCTCACTAGTTACTGCCAGTAAAATGCAAAGGGCAGTGAGCAGCAAAGAGTGCTGGGGCCCACGGTGCTATCATACGGAGAGGAAATGGCATCCGGGTTTCCTCATTAAGCTTAATTATCCTCTCCGAATTTCTTTCCTCCTGTAATCTCTGAGGTGCCGAAAACACGTCAGTCCCACTGAAGGGAGATTGGTAATTGCCTTCCATAAACTCGGTTAGGAACTTCTTTAGAAATGGTTACTCTTCCAACACCAGGCGCGCGTGTCTCCTGCCTCAAACCCACTCGGTATGCTTGGGGGATGCAACTTCTGGGAGTGATCTGTTTTCACAGAGAGTGGCTCTGTACGGATGGAGCTAGGCGACCAGACCCCTCATTAGCATGTGGAATCTCTTCAGAGGGCTCACCAGGGCCCTGGCTGGCTCCAGAAAGGATCCGATGCCAAAGGGCTCCTCGGAGCTGCATCCAGATCAATATTAGGAACTGGCCTTCTGGGAAATCACTAATGGGCTGTGGGAAACCACATGGTGCATTAATGAAGAGCTTCACAGCTGTCCTAGGATCTCGGGAAAGGATAGCCAGAGGCCAGGTGTTGGTGGGACCGACCAGCTCCCAGGCCCTGACAGCTCCTTCCCAAGCCCAGTGTTCTTTCTGCTGCACGGTAGCAGGAGAGGGGCTGTCCTCTCTCCTCTTCTAAAGGTAGCTGCCCATCTCCAGGCTCAGAACAAGGGGTGCCCTGGATTGGCTGTACCTCATTCTCCTCAGACACCAGCCAGTCTGGCAGCAAACCACCGCTGATGTGTAATGTATCTGAGACACTCCAACCCTGTTATATGCTATACAGGAAGAGAACAGCACACTCACATGGAAGGCAGCTCTTGAATGGAGAGAGCTGTGTGAGGCAAAATGGAATCTGAACCACGGGCTCAATTCTTGGGGGGGGGGGGGCGCGCTGAGCTTGCCACGTTGTCTAACCCATGTGACGAATCCGTGCTCACCATCTCTCGGCCTACACGATGCCTGCAGCAGGCTGTATTTTGATGTTATGTTCAATGATATTGCAACACAGCAGGGGCATGTTGTTCAGGGCCAGATTCACCTCATGCTTAGCCTCTTGGAGAGAGGGCATCAGGTGGGTGTGAACCCCAGGATGTGAGGCTTAGGGGGAGTCTCACACAAGTCCCTGTACAGAGCTGAAAGCCAGCTCCGTGGCTTCCTTTGTTCCCGTGGCCACTTATTTACGGCAACCTTCCTTCTCACATCCTGTATTAGAATGTAGTTTATTCTCGAGATTTATTTTTAGTAACTTAAACTACATGCAGACATGGGAGGGAGGATAGAGGACATGAGATCCCCTGATGATGAAGTCACAGATAGTTGTGTACTGTCCCTTATGAGTGCTTGGGAATGGAACTCTGTCCTGCAAGTGCCCCTACCACTAAGGCACCTCTCCAGCCCTGTTATTGCTTTTTAAAATAGATTTGAAGAGCAAAAGGGGAGAGTATATATATATATATATATATATATGCAAAGAAGAAAAGCACAGAGTTCGAAACAGCTACTGCAAGAATCACAAACAGGCAGGCGAGTACAGAGGTCGGCGCAATGTCCACGTGGAACCATGTGACACAATGCTGGAGCTAAGTGGCTGGAAGGGAGTCAAACCTCCAAAGTGACCTTAGCCGGACAAGGAGCCAGAAAGCATCACTGCCAGTGGATTTCAAGGCCTGCAACGTCCCAGGGCCTGGCTCAGCTCTGGGCAGCAGGTTCCTATCCAGAGCTCAAATGTCACTTCTGCTCAAAGCTCACCTGGCTACCACAGTGGCCAGCTGGCCCTCTCTCCCTCTGCTCACTGACCCTTGTGTCTCAGGGCACTCTCTCAGTTGCTTGCCAAATGCCACCTCGCGGGGGGGACAGCTCTTTTCTTCTGCAGCAGTCACCTGTGTGTATCTCCATGGGTACATGAGCAAGCCAGCCCCCTGCCCCCCCCCCAATCACTGCACCAATGCCAGGGATGGAACTAGTTCATTTTAGGAAAGCTGCCCAACTTCTCAGAGTGTGGAGCACGCACCACCATTGTCTGAGCCAGTAACTTTTGTAATGAATATGTCTGTAAGACATACAGGCGTAAAATATAGGGGCGGTTTAACTGGCAGCAGAGTAGTAAACCCGCCCCAGAAACGCAGGGGGAGGAAGAACCTCGGTAAGAGGAAGAGGCGGCACCAGTTGGGCCAAGTTGGGAAGGGGTGGGTTGGAGTCCCTGGGTGCCTTGGCCCCTGGAGGCCACCCCAACTCCCAACAAGGACAAATCACCCAACACAGAGCTCAGAGGACCGCTGCGGGGGGGGGGGGGGACTGTGCAACACAGCAACAGCATGTGACTATTTCCTAAAGGGTTCCACAGGGAGGCTGGCTCAGAGCACAGAAGCAGCACAACTCTGGAACCAGGAAGCAGCAGGTAGGGCTACTGAGCCTGAGCTCTTTCTTCAGCAGGAGGCTCCCTATAAGAAGGCTCTGAGCTTCATCTTATGTAATTTTTTTTTTTTCCTGGAAGGAAAACAGCATGAACTCCCCAAGGCTGCAGATGGCTCCAAGTTCTGGGTGGTGAAATGCCAAGCGGATGGCAGCGAGCAATTAGGAATTTATGGAGCATGCAGGAGAGGTGGGGAAAATGTCCCCATCTAGACATGTGATGGAGCCTCTGAGCTCAGCTGTGACCTAAATGGGCAGCTGCATTAGGCTGGCATCAAGGAAGCAGATGCTGGATTTGGACACCCATGCAGGGTGGACAGAGCATGGACAACAAGCTGTCTAAACCTGTCATTCCTTAGAGTGGGACCTCAACCACCACGCCTTCCCTAGCCCTAGCCTTCTGATCTAGAAAATGGGGCTGGAGGACCATAACGAGAGAGATGGCTCAGCAGTTAAGAGCACTGGCTGCTCTCCCAGAGAATTCAGGTTTGATTCCTAACCCCAAGGTGGCTCACATCTCCAGGGGATCTCACACCCTCTTCTAGGTTCTGCAGGCACGACACACATGCTCTCAAATGAGCACATGCACGCACACAAACACAAATACATGCATGCACACACATACATACACACACACACACACACACACACACACACACACACACACACACGACAAGACCCAATAAATACCCAGTGGCAACAATATGAACTAACCAGTACCCCCAG
>NC_034591.1:105693674-105731737 GCF_900095145.1 Mus pahari | reverse complement strand
GGGGGGTATAGGGAACTTTCGGGATAGCATTTGTAATGTAAATAAAGAAAATAATAAAAGAAAAAGAAAAAAAAGAATAAATAGCCTAACACCACCACCAACAACAAAAAATACCCAGTGGCATAGCACGCACTGGCCTCTGTGTAGCTTGTGTCATTTTGCCAAAACTAACACAGGCTTAAATAAAAACTGATTATAGAAGGAGCCCAAGAAAGACATTTATTCAAGGCACACATGCCTTCTGAACCTCTCTGACATAGCCCGTGGAGGTCTCTGAAGTTGTTATCTCAGTAGAGACAGCTTGGCCATGTTTACCATTGGTGAGCACTGCACCAGATAGGCAGGCAGGGTATGAGTGAGAGACTGCCGAGCACCCTCCTCTGTGATAGTCTCCAGCCTCTCAGGGGGTCCTGAGACCCCAGGTCAGGGTGCCTAGCTCAGAGCTCAGATCCCAGCATGACACCACTGGTTGTGACATGGCCTTTCTCTTGGCTGAGGGCTCCTGGAAGTCCTTTAAGGTTTCCACATCCCCAAGTCCCAAGCACAAGGTGTGTCTTATAGTGGATGGTCAAGAAATCTCTGTTAGGACCTGATGCATTTGTTGGTGACAAACATGCACATCCATCCACCTCTGGCTAACATTAAAAGGGCTGCGGGAGTTCACAGAGGCTTAGGCTGGGGCAAGTGTCCAGCGTAAGCTGTCTAAAACAGTCATGGCTAGATGCAGGCTTCCAGAGCCAGGGCTGCACTGAGGCGGCAGCAGCCGTGGTCACCGTGTGGCTTCCTCAAAGCGGCAAGTGGTAGTAGCAGAAGCAGCAGCAGTGAGCAGGTGTCTGGAGGGTCCCAGAGAGCAGCTGGGTCGGAAATGGTAGGAGCAGAGACAGAGGCACCAAAGACAGCCAAGGATGTCAGAAGCAGGAGGAAGGCAAGAGAAGGCAGAGAGCTGAAAAGCATTCCGACCAGCCAGCTGCCACCCGCCACAGCCATCCAACGGGCTCACTACTCTCTGCTGACGGCACTCCAGCTGGGGCACCTGGCTGTCAGAGAAGGGTCTAACAGTCACCAATGATGGAGTTGAAACTGTTTCAGCTGCCAACATCTCAGCTTAAAGAACACATAGATACTAAAGGGATGCTTATCGCTGACATTGGCGGAGTTTGATAGCATTTCACAGTGATTTACTCATAAACAAACGCCCTTGGGGAGAGTTAGGTTGGTTTATCTATCTCAGAAGGACAAATGGCCTGAGGGATGGATTGAGGGTGGGTGGCCGGAAAACAGATGGAGGCTGACAGCTACCTGGGCATCTCCTCCATTCATGTCCCGCTGTTCAGGGACCGGAAGCTGGAAACCGTTGACACTCAGCACCTCACTGTCTTCTGAGAGGCTCTAAATCATTTGGGAAGAGTCACCCAAAGGATGCTGTGACCAGCCACCCTATCAGTCTTGTCCACACTGCCCGCTTTGTAGCTAAGGACACTTTGGACATGCTGCTGGCCTACAGGGTGCCATGTTTGGATAGCTCCCTGGTTCCTAGTGACATTCTCTCCTGCTGCTCTGCCTCCTGGTTTGGCTTTATCCAGCACATGCTCTGGAAGTTGGCTCTACCAAGTTGAGGTCTTGGTAGTAAAATTTGTGCTTTTCAGTCTGCATTTGCTTCCACCGAAAGCTTCAGAGGTCTGCCCAACACCCCATAAGGCACACAATTCCATCACTGCTCCAGCCTTCCCTTTGTTCTCACCTGGCCTTCTGATCCTGTCCAGACTCTGGTGGCGCACACATCCCCTTTCGCTCTGATCCCAATGTCCTTCAGACCGGCTCTCCTATAATGCTTCCCAAACCTCCCTCTACAGTGGTCCTTTGGCAAAATGTTAGAAATACAGGAAAATAAAAAATCCAGAAATCAGAATGAAAATTATCCATCAAAACTCCACACCCCAGAGCCGACCATCTTTGCATTCCCAGCCCTCCCAGTCCATATTTAAAGCAGGGCTACCGTCTTAGATGGCCCAGGAAAGCATGGGTGGAGGAGTCACTTTCCCTATGCAGTGCGCAGGGGAGAGGCCTCTGTGGGTCTGATGTCAGCCGTGGGGTTTTGAGCTGCCTATTATCAGATGACGCTGGTCCCTGTTTTCTCAGGTTTTTGGTCTTTTCAATCTTGATGAGTTACCAGATTTGGTCAAATAAGATGACTGTATAATTTGTTTCAGGCAGTTAATCTTTTTAGATATTAACCATCCTTGCATACCACAGATTTTTGTGTGCTTACTGTTTTTCAGTGTCACTAGATGCAGTTTGCTGGTTTTAAAGGTATTTATTATTATTATTATTATTATTATTATTATTATTATTATTATTATTAGTAGTAGTAGTAGTAGTAGTAGTAGTAGTAGTAGTAGTAGAAGAAGTAGTTGTTGTTACTATGTGGGCATGCATTCATGCTGTGGCACATGTGCGGAGGTCAAAAGACTAACTCTGCAGAGTTAGCTCTCTCCTCTGCACTTTTATGTAGGCTCCAGGGATTGAACTCAGGTCATCAAGCTTGCATGGCAAGCACCTTTACCTGCTGAGCCATCTTGTTGGCCCATCAATTTTCTGGTTTCCTTAAGGATTTTTTTTCCTTCTATTTTCATAAGAATGTTGATCCAGGTGATGTATCTAATGGCGATCCTAGCTCCTGGGAGTGAGTTGGGAAAAGTCCCTCTCCAGTTTTGGTTGGTGCTGGCTTCCTTTTCCGTTCTAGGAAGGTCTGGGAAGGCCCGGCACTTCTTCATGTGTTCTTGCGGGGGCGGGGGGCAGATTTTATTGGAGGTGATAAGAGTCTCTTACTTGTCGTAAGCCCACTGAGATTTCCTGTTTACTTTTGATCAGTTTTGGTAGTTTCCATCTTCCTAAAACTTTCCCCATCTTTTGGCCTAGGTTATCTAATTTATTGTTCTATTCTTTTGTAATTCTCTTCATTTCTGGAAAAAACAAAACAAAACTTGGTAGTAATGTTCCCCTCTCTCAATTCCTGATTCTATTATTTAAGTTTTCTCTCTTTTTTTTTTTTTTTTTGTCCATTTAACTTTTTGTCATTAACATTTTGTTGATGGTTTCAAATAGCCAATTTTGGATTTCTTTTCCCTCTTTCTCTCTGGTTTCATTGTTTTCTGACAGAATCTTACTGTTTCCCTCCTCTTCCTCCTTTAGGTTTGGCTTGTTCATTGCCCAGTGTCTTAAGATAGAATTTCAGTCATAAGTCTCTGGTAGGAGACTCTGTAAGTGACAAGGAGAGAGAAGAGAGACACAGGAACATAGACCTACTAAGGCTCAGGCTCCATGGCCGCCTCACTCTGAAGCCCCATGGCTCATCCAACAACCCTGTAGATGCCTCAGCATCTACCTCCCTTACAAAGTCAGCAGCCTCCTCAAGATTCTCTCCACACTTCCTGGCTCCTATGGCTGGTGGCTCTGTCCTGTCACAGGTGACAGGACTCTCAACACTCCCCGTTCTGCTCTCTTGAGGTAGGACCCTTCCCAATTAGGCCTTCCCCTCCTAGTCCTAAGATGGCTGCTAAGATGTCAAGGCAGTAGAGTCTCCTCCCCAGAGAGCCATGGGGTTGTCTCACCAAATAGCTGCCTCACACAGGAGACTTGCCTGTCCTGGAACCAATCGCCATGGCGAGGAAATAGCAAAATGGGAAGGCTAATTCTGTTACACAGTGAAGCTCTGAGCAGCCTGGGTGAAGGCTCCCAGGGACACACAGGCTGGAAACAGAGAAGAGATGCCCTTTTGATGTCAGGCACTGTTGTGGGAAAGGGCTGACTGTACAGCAAGGTCATGGCCTGCTGGGGCCTGTCCTTAGTGTCTGTGCTCAGCTTCTAACATGTGCCCCGTGTGCCCTTCCCCCTCCTTGCTCATGCTCCTGGGTGTGCTTGGACCTTCAAACTCCAGCAGCCCAAACACTTCCCACACTCCTCCATCACCTGGCTCTACCAAAGCGTCAGAACCCAGTGTGGCTGAGATGAACAGCCACTTGCCTCATGTGGATCAGTCTATCCACGAGAGGCTGAGGGTTCCTGGCCTCTCCCTTCTCTATACAACACATCTGTCTTGTCCTGTTGTGACTGTCAGATGGGTGCTGTGGCCTTGAGTGGTATTACCCATCCCGGAGACAAGAAGGAAGGCTGTGTCTGGGAACCCTCCAGAACATTCTGTCTTGTCAGCCATCACTGAGCCTGACCACCAACATTGGCTGCAGACAACACTGGGGAAGACAGAAGAGAATTTATGTCTTATTAAGAGCAACCCTGAGCCCAACTCATCCCTGGGGCTGAAAATAATCCAGAAGGGGTGGGGAAACCCCAGGAAGGCCAAGTCAGGGCCTCACTTTCTAGAGACAGGGGTGATTTCTGGAATGCTCTCAACTTCTGCCTGCCACTGCCCTTGCCTTGGACTGAGGCAGCACAGCAAGGGACAGCCCCACAGGCTGGGGTTTCCCCCAGGGTCCCCCAAAGAAGCACAGATGTGGAAAGGCAGGCTGCTCATCCAAGTCTAAAAACTCAGCCATATGGAGCTGGGAAGATCCTTCCCGGCGCTTTGAACGTACGGCGCCATCCACAACAACCAACCTCAAGTGCCCTGAGACTCTGACAGCTTCCACCGAGGCCCACACACCAGGCCCAGATCACTGCACACGTTAAACAGGCTGTTAAAATTAAGCAGAATGAACCAAATGTGCAGGGGTGTGGGACACAGCTAGAAGGCTGCCTTCTGTACTCAGGGGGCGGTGGCCTCCGAGAAGCCAGCCCCACCCACACCTTGATCTAGGACTGCCAAGCTCCAAAACTGTCAGGAAATCAATTTCAATTTTTAAAGCCAACCGTCTGTGGCATTTTGTTAGAGGTATCCACGCACACAAATACATCAGCTGTTCCAATCTGTGCCCCCCACCAAAATCCATGTTTACCTGCCACGTAAGTAGGATTCATTTCCAAAGCCCTTGTCAGTTTCAGAGGTTCCCATTTCTTCTCCTACCTCCATGCCAATACAAAAGTGGTTCCCTTTTTTACCTCTGAGACCCAGATGAACCTGCCTGTGTTTCTCCCTCAAGCCCCAACACAGAATCCTAACTCTTCCTGGCAGACTCCCCAGGGGCCTGGTGCTGTCTCCCTGACCACCATGGCATCTCCACAGAGAAACTAGACACAGGGGAGGTGCCTGGAGAAAGCTGTGCCATAGAAGAGGATGGTCCAGTTGTTTGTGGCCCCTCCCCTGCTCTCCTGCAAGGTACAGTTACATGCGAAGTCTACCTTCCTGTTAAAATAGGGCAGCAAAGTCCACCCCCCAGGTCCTGCTATCCATCTGGCTCCCAAGCAGGAATGGAAAGCAGCCGTGATCTGCATCTCCACACACACACTGCAGTCTTGCCAGGCAGCATCCCACATCACAGCAAGGTTGGTCAAAGGGCTGCTACCCGGTGCAGGGCTCTTCTCTATGTCCCCACTCCTGAAATGACACCCATGGCCTATTCCTTCTGAGTACAATACCTCCTGTCCTAAAACTGAATGGCCTTGGAGGCTCTAGGAATGGCCAGTCATCCCACTGAGAATGCACAGAGGCAGACTCATGAGTTTTAACACTCTGGTGTCCTATTGTGTTCCAGGAGTGGGGGAGGACACTGGAGAAGATGGAGCAAGCGTGCGAGATGAACCCTGCCCTGGAGCAGCTTGTAAGTGATGAACTCTGGGCTCACTGTGATGCTCACCATGGCTCTGGGATCTCACAGGCCCACAGCTGCTGGACCACGCAACCCTGCATGGAAACCAGGGTAAGCCAGAATAAAACTTTTCCTTCTTTTAATTTGACTTGTCTCACATACAGGACACAGTTCCAGGATGTCTCACATATAGGACACAGTTCCAGGAAGATGGCTAACAGACCCCTGGAATACTGGGATCCCCAGAACAAGTCTGAGCTAGGCTGAAGGATAAGGCCAGATGGAGAAGCACTGGGGTGATCCTACCACAGCCTCCAACTGCTGGGCTGGTGGGTAAAGCCATCTGCGACCAGCACGCACCTTCACAGCCTGCCCTACTCACATGCCAGCCACCACAACAGACCTCAAAGGTCCAGCCAAGGACAACAGACACCTGCCAGGTGGAGCCCTCACAGACCTATAACCCCCAACCATTCACTGAGTCACAGCAACAGAACATTAGCAAAGATGCTCACTGACACTCTGCCCACTCAAGACCTAGTGAGTGGCACTGTAGTGACAGCCTCACCCCACGCATCGCCAGCATTTCCACATGAGGAAGGAGAAAGACGCGGATGCAGACTGAGCGTGCGTAACACCAGGACCACTGAAAACCAGTCCCATTAGTGCTATGCCCGACTGCAACATGTGGTCCTCTGGAGCTGTCCCTTTCTCCTTCCAGACAAGAAAGAAGTGTTGAGAGATCACACTGTACCCCACACATGGGTCAAAGAATCACAACAGTGATGAATAAAAACAAAATACAGATGCTGGCAACATGCTCATGGTAGGAATATACATTAGTGTGGCCAGTAGAAGATGGGGGGGGGGCATCCACAAGACACTAGAAACCAAACTACCACGTGACCCATCTAGAGACCATCCCTAGGTATGTCCCTGCAAAAGGAGAAATCAGTACAGTAGAAAGAGACTCATAGCAAGCTCTTGTTCACTGAATAGAACGGATGGATAAAGAAGATATAGTGAATATTACCCAGCCATGAAAAGGAATGAAACGGAATTATCTGTGGCAATGTGAATGGAACCGTGGGACACTGTGTTAAGATGAACTGAGCCAGGCACAGACAGCCATGTACTGAATGCTCCCACTCACATGTGGAAGCTAGGAAACTTACTCCACAAAATCAATGAATGGCATCACGAAAAGCAGGCGGAGGGAGCAGAGAGCAAGGGAGAAGGCACTACTGACCAGAGGGGAGTAAGCACCAGGGCTCTTCAGCACCTAGACTATCTTATAAAGACTCATGGGAAAACAGTCATGACTGTAGATCTCTAGATCTGTAACCAGTGCTGAGAGGTAGAGGAAAGTGGAGGATGATGGGAGGCACATGTCCACAGGCAGTGGCCTGTGTACAGTCCAGGAAGCTGGCCTGCTTTAAGGAGGGGACTTCAGCCAGAGGCTACGGATGGCCAACAACACAGTTTCTTCATTTCCTCCACCTTCCACAAACACCAACCCCTAGTCCGCCTTCACTTTCCTCTGCTATGATAAACATCATGACCGAAGGCTGCTTGAGCAAAAGTGTGTTTTTCTTAGCTCAGAACTCTTAGGCCACCCTCCAACACTGAGGGAAGCCAGGGCAGGAACCTGGAGGCAGGAACTGAAAGCAAAGGCCATGGAGGGGTGCTGCTTGCTGGCTTGCTCCCCATGGCTCACTCAGTTCGCTTTCTTATACCATCTAGGACCACCTACCCTGGGAGAAGCACCACGGTGGGGCTGGGACCAGTCAGTAACCAAGAAAACACCTCCACAGACTTGCTTACAGGCCAATACTAGGAAGGTATTTCTCAAGTGAGGTTCCCTCTTCCCTGGTGACCCAGTTTTTATTGACAGCTAACCAGCACACCCTGTAACTCTCCAGAAGTCTCCTGGAAGTCCCCACACCTGTGATTAAAAAGACTTTCGGTGCTCAAATCTGCGCTTTCCCAACTCTTAGGTCCTCTTCTCCTTTCTTCCTTTTCCTTCTGCATTTCATCCCTCCCTCTTTCCCTCCCTCCCTCCCTCCCTCCCTCTCTTCCTCCCTGTCTTTCTTCCCTCCTGCTTGCTTTCACTTCCTCCCTTCCCGCATGCTGATAATGCTAAGATAAGAATGCTGATAATGCTAAGATAAGAATCTAATGTGAACCTCACCTCTCTCCCTTCACTGAGCCCACGAGGATTTGGTAAATGAGACTAGAACCGGGCGGCCAGCAGCACCAAGGGACTGGTAGGCCTGTCAGGAAAGCCGGTGGCACCTGGCTCTTTAGGAAGCCCTCAGACACACGGTGCAGTGTTTCACCCATGAGCACCCCGTATTCCTGCCCCGCCCCACCCCACCCTGCCCCGCCCCCACACTAACAGGGCTCTGAGAACTGAAAAGAGCCTCCTCCCACCAGGAACCTTGGATGACTCTAAAATGTGGGTCAAGGGTCATCTTGTAATCTCAGCTGTGAAAACTTGCACCACTAAAGACCATTTTGCCTCTTTACACAAAGACATCAAGAGCCTGGGTCACGGGCTTGGTCAGACTGCCCCTGGGATTTCGACCGAACCTTAAGGTGCCGACAGGCGGTGGTGGACAAGGCTTCCATTCACAAAGGGGCTTATTTTGCTACCTGCCCCCTCAGACTCCATCAGCAAACAAAGCCAGATTTGTATCTGCAGAACATTCTTAGAGCCACTGGGGGAATTTATCCCTTAACGAAGCAGTCGGAAAAACCAACCTCAGCACGGCGGCAGCCTCCACTCTTCTCATCAGAAAAATCTCTGCCATTCCAACAGTCTTTAAAAAAAAAAAAAATTGCCCAGAAGGGATGCCCTACTTAAAAGCAAGATGGTTTGCTGTGCTAATGCACCAGCAGGAAAAATAACAGCTTCCCGATGAGGGGAAGGGACTTGTGGAAATTCTTAAAATAGGCAAAAGAATACGGAGGTGCTTCTAAGTGGAGGTAAGGGATTAGAAATAGCAGCGCTGCTGGACTGTGCACAGTAGGCCCAAAGTTCTCAGGGATGGGGATGGGGTGGGTAACAACAGGTGTTACGTCAAAGCCTATGTCTTTCCTCCCATGGCGAGGAGACAGTGTGAACCACTTCACAAATGTCATGTGGTTGGCTGGCCATTCTGGGCTATGAGGGTCCACTCTCCATTTCTCCTACTGATTTCACTCCAGATCCACTCCACTGAGTGTTCCCAAATGACTTGGTGACCTGTAGGCTCAGAGCAGCCCAGCATTTCCTGAGCAGAGACTAAGTGCTCAGGAGACATGTGCCCACTGGCCCCCTTGGTGCTGCAGGCTCTTCCTGTCAAGCAGTGGGACTCTGTAGATTACCTCACCTCCCCCCATGTCCTTCATCATCAGGCAGGGACAGCCTCAGTCTTCTTCGACTCCACCGCTTCTGGGATGGCCTTCCTTGCCTCTCATGTCACTCCCAATGTCCCCAGCCAGCCAGCAGTAAAGACACAGATCTGTGGTGTCAACTCTGCCTGGCTTTCTGTTTTGGCACCTCTGCCCTGTCTTTCCTTCTAGAAGACAGACAGACGCTCCCGAGGGCACTGGGTGAAAGGGCAAGGGCTGAGATCCAGCGCTAACCAGCCTTTGGGGCAATGCCAACCATGGCTTCACAGGATCCTTCCTCTCTGTAGCCTTTGCCACATGGCAGCTCTACACACACACACACACACACACACACACACACACACACACACCTTCATTTGGAAGAGTGCCCGTGGCCTCCCTCCCTCCCCCTGCTCTATGCCTGGTGAGTGGAAATGACCACACTAAGTGGCCTGTGAGTGGGAGCCTCAGAGACACAGAGGAAAAGCAGAGAAGACCGGGGCAAGCCTGAGCAGCCAGGGTCCATCATACAACTCATGAGCCAGAGCTGGGCCATCCTGATCCACATGGAGGTGACATCACCAGAAATTATGGCAGAATAGCCTATGTGAGGACATCCCAGGCATGTGTCAGCTAAGCAAATAAGGTGGAGTGGCAACGCCTAGCCCCAGGTGGCATACGTTCAGAATCGGTACAGGGAGATGGAGACGTCGACATAATCTGTAAGCAGATGCCCTGAATATAGGACGAGCAAACTGGGAGGCAAGAAAGGGGCAAAGACCTGGCTTACAGCCTGCCTGGGGAAGCAGCACCCAGGCTGACCTCCGAAGACAAAATGTCTACCAGTCAGAAGAGGTGGACATGGTGATGATGTGCAAGTTCTTCATCTCTGCATCTAGCTAGCTCCAGATGGCTGGGATCCTTATCCTGGATAGCCACATGCCCAGTGTGAGGCGGGTGTTATGGGGTGGCAGGAGGAAGGAGGACTGTGGCGTCTGAATTAGCTTCTAGCAAGTGGCTTCTTCCCCAGATAGATTTGCATAGGTGGGAGGAAGTGTTTCAGGTTGGCACTGGCACCACTCCAGACACAGAGGGAAGCTAGAGGGAGGAGGAACCGAGGTGGTCAGGGAAAAGAGGCACAGAGGTCCCTCGGGAGAGCCTGACCCTGGGGGAACTGGAGAAGAGCTGCGAGCGACTGGGCTCACGCTTGTCACGGAGCCACCAGTGAGTATGGCTGGCAAACACTGCCCTTGCCAGCCCATCGCCCATGCACCTCCCTTACAGCCCCGCCCTACACTCCTCGGCACCACAGAAAAAAATCTTGAGGACGGTGCAGGTGGCACCGGGTCTCAGCCTGGCCTCCATGAGAGGCTAGAGATGGAGAAGAGGAGGGCTTGTCCAACAAGGCCATGGCAGGGCTTGGGATCTAGAGTCTCAGCCGTGTGGGCGTCTACAAATCCTGGTCGCAATGGAAAGGTCCAACACTTGTCCAAACCTAAGGCTCAAAGCTGGGCGCCAGCCAGCTTGCTGGTTCGTGTGCCTCGGGACATGGGGTGCTGGAGTGGAGTCACACATGTGGAGGCTCCCTCCACTGGGGTCACAGTGGCTGCAGAGAACAAAGCATGAAGGGACAACCTAGAGACCAAGTGCATGGAACAGGAGGAGACCATCATGCTGGAGAAGAGAGCACGGTTGGGTCTGGCTCAGCCCCATCCACTTAGCATCTCCTCCAGGCAGATGGAGAGAGGCACTTCTGCCTGGAGCCAGCAGGGCAGGGCAGTGCTGGGTAATCCTGTAATTACAGAGTACACTCCAGCCTCTGTCAAAAGAAGCGCATGCAGGAGCCCTGTAGGGGCATCTCCATCACCAAATGAACATTGCTCTTGGGAGAATGGCATTCCCACCCAGTGTGCTTGCCATTCCTGACTCTCACTCCTGATTCAAAGTTGCACTTTGTAGGGTCTGAGGGCCACTTGGTGAAAGGAACGGAAAGGTTGACTCCAGGGCAAGGAACAACCATGGATGCCCTCTTGACCCCATCTGTGGCCCTGCCCATCAGAGGGAACTTGCCAAGGAACTAGGAGTTGAAGTTGCCAGCGTCTGGAGTCTGGTGAGGCAGCTTGTCACCTGGGGTGGTATGGGTGGTGCTTTTCCCCACTTTCTCCAGAACAGACACAGATCTTTAATCAATATGCTACTTTTGATGTGTGGGTAATCTCGGTGAATTCCCTTTCCTTTAATTTTGGCCTATGAAGTCATCTATCCCAACCCCCAAATGTAAGAATTAAGAAAACATGACCTGTAGGTGTTCCGTGTAATATTAAATAACAATCCATGCTATCGCCGGCTCCGTTCTGGTGACATGGTTACCCCTCCCCCAATGGGAGCTACAAGCCCGGTTCTTGGTTCTTCCCTGTTCCCTGCAGTTTCCCTGCCTCTGAGCCACTTGCTATCTTCCCATCCATCCCCTCTGTCTCCTGTCCTCTGTCTCTGAAACTCTCAACCGCACCTTACATTTTCATTGTCCAATTACAGACTCTGGTCTTATATCACACCTGCAGACCAACAGCAATCCACATGCAAGGACAGAGTTGGCTATGATTCATAAAAGTAATAACTTTTATTTTCCTGCTGTAGTTGTCATCTTACTGACTCTGTCTGCTAACCTCGGCCTAGTCCTGGAAGCTTCTAGCTGCCACACAATCTAATTCGAGGCCTAGAATGTTTTCAGCCTCTGAGACTTACTGCAGCATAAGTTCACCATTTCCTAGCTCTTTCTGAACTCTGGCTGGCAGGTTCACCTCAGCTGTTCTGGCTCAAACTCCTCTCCAAGCTGACTGAGTCAATCTGGCTTTTCTCAGTTTCTCCTGAACTGCTCTGCCTGGCCTCACACTAACTCTGGCAATCTGTTCTAGTCTTCTGGCTCCTTCTCCTTCTCTGGCTCCTTCTGTCTTCACTGGTGTCTAGCTGGCTCTCTCTCTGCAACTGTCTCTGTGAAACTCTCCCAGGAAAACTGCCTTCTCCTCTTCACTGCCCCTCAAGTAGCTTTCCCTCTCTCTGCTCACGGAGATTTGGGCGCATCCTAGTTTGTCAAATCTTTCTCTGATTTATCAATTTGTCTGCCACTCAACTAGACACCACTTCCTTCTACAAACTAACTTTACCTTCCTCGTTGTTTGGGATTAAAGGTGTGTACTAAGGGTGTGTTTGTATTCCAGCCAGAGGGATTAAAAGTGTGTGCTAAGGGCTGAGTCACACTACAACTAGAAACAGTTTTTGTTTGTTTGTTTGTTTTGTTTTGTTGTTTTGTTTTGTTTTTGTTTCTTTTTAAATAGTGAATAACACAGTCTCAAGTTTCAAAGTGTGATCAAATATCCTGCAACAATGCCTGGTGGTGTGTCCAGGAGAGTAACTAACCCAGGCTTTGAAGAATCTGGGACAACCTGGCAGGGACATTCACAGCACAGTGTCTGTGTGTGGGTGTGTGTGAATGTGGGTGTATATGCACGCGTGCACAATGTGTAGAGGGCAGAGGTCCACCTCAGAAGCTCAGTGTGAATAGGGCCAGGTGGACTTCTGCCTGTCTCTGTCTCCCCCACACTAGAAATACTGGTGCGCGGCTACTACACTGCTCCAAGTTTTTTACATAGGTTCTGGGAATCGAACCCAGATCCTCACCCACACTTGCACAGCAAACACATTACTGAGTCGTCTCCCAGCCTGCTAGATGCCATATAACTTTGTATCTCTGGCAAAGCCACCACATTATTCCCCTCTGGATTGGTGCGGATATTAAAGAGATCAGGTAGGGACAGGGTCTAGTCCAGTCTCTGAACCTTCTTGGTTCTTCACAAAAACTGAGATCCACGGTGTATAACACAACATTTTCATGTGTGTAAATACGTCTGGGTGAGTAAGACCTTCCTTGTTGTGGCCAAAGGGGATAATGATTCATTGAACCCAAGATTCCAGATGGCCACATTAAAAAAGCATGTCTGCATGTTCACACTGTAACAAGAATCCTTCCCTTCTTCTTCGGGGATTCGAGCATTTGCCATTTATAAAGATATAATCAGCTTTTGCTGTTAACAACTATCCCAAGGACAACTCTCTCCTTCCTCGGGGTCCCCCTGGAATTTTAACCAGCGTACAGAAGCAGGTTGGGCCAGTTTGCCAGCTTGTGGCCAGCAGACACCAATAACTTTGTTGCCTGGGCACCTGCAGATCCAGTCTTCCAGACAGTGAGGCCACTCAGGCAGAATGTCCCAGCAGGTGCTCTGGGGACAGGAGGATATCCCAGGGGATAGGAGGACAACAAGCAGACTAGAAAAGCAAGCTAACAAATGCCAAGTCACAAGGGCAGACATGGGCCCTGCGGGAGACAGGCCCCCGGACTCCAGGGGCAGGTGGCTGAGGCTCAATGTAGCAAAGAAACAGGTGCACAGGCTATTCCCGTGGCCAGTAGGACAGACATGGAGATGCAGCCTCCTTGTTCTTTTCTTCTCTTCTCTTTTCTTCCTTCCCCTCTTGCCCCCTTACAGGGAGGAGGCATGTTATGCAAGGGGCAGCCCAGATTGCGACGAGGAAAGGGAAAAGCTTTAGGGTCGGGGTGGGCTAGGCCCAACATGATCTGAGGTACTCTCTCTTCCTTACGGCAAGCGGGTGGTACTATGTGGGCCATGGCATTCTGGGGTCACCTGGACCATGGAAGACAGAAATTTGCCAAGTAGCTGCTCCTGTGATTAGGGTCTGGAGATGCCTGGCTACCCGCTGGCACAGTCCTCTGCCCTAAACCACATTGTCTTGCCACCACTCTGAGTGGCATGATACTTTCCCCAGGACCACGACAACCTCTCCAAGGTCCATCAACTACAAGGATAAATCTGTCTCTAGTGGAACATTCTGGGACAGTGTTGCCCCGGCTGGTCAGGGATGGTTGTGAAATGTTTCTAAGAGTGGCACTATCAGAGGCAGGCTGTTCCCAGCTCCAAAGTGAGTTTACCAACTGAATTTGCTCCAGGAGATGGTGGCAGGCCAGGTGGACAGTCGCCTGAGTTATTTGTGAAAGTATGGCAGGACCCCAGACCTGTCTATCCTCTCTTACAGCACACAGTAAGGACAAGACACAGGTCTGTGGACAAGCCACAGATGCTGGGGTATCTGTTGCTTTCTCTCCTTCATGCCTCCTGCCCTGAACCTATCGTTTTTAACTTTTTTTTTTTTCCTGAATGCACTTCCCCACCCCCAAATCCTTGCTCCCAGTAGCGGACAACTCTCCATCCCTGTTTCCTACATCCATCGCATCCATCACAGGGCAGATGCTGACATTGAGAGCCAGCTCAGCTGAAGCCAAGACGTTGGCTTGCTGTCTCTAACTAGAGCAAAGGCGAGTGAGCTGGGAGCTGCCTGCATGGCAACTTCAGTGGGGGGAAGATTGTGAAAACCACCCACAGCCTAGGCAAGGGCAGCCAACTTGGCCATTCCTGGCCCAGTCTACCATCTCCCTCCCCCCACTGAAGACTGCAGGCCCTCTGTGTTTTACTGTGAACTGGGGCACTGTCACTACTCCACCAACAAAGCCTGCAAAGGCTGAGGCTGGACATGAACAGTGGACTTTCAGTCCCTAGTCCCCTCCTGGAGTGACTGAACCGCTCACTATACAACAACTTGTTAGAAAGTATAAAGAGCGCCCAGTGCTGGTAGCGGTTAACTCCAGGAGAATTAATGATTAATGAGGACAGCAATGCTCCATGCACCACACACCTGCACATTTGCACACCCCGGCACACTCCCCTCCAAGAGCTGTCAGGAACACTTACCAACCAGCCTAGGCACCACTGCCCACTTGGAAAACACACAACTTGGCGTAGCTGCATAGAAGCTAGGGTAAAGTCCCTCCCTCTGCATTGTTAATAGGAATCCCCCTGGATTGCACCCACCTTGTTGAGAGAGCCACAGTGGGAGCACAGTTCATACCCACCAGGACCCCTTGGGAGACAAGAGGCCCATGGAGCAGGTAAGCTTCCCCCCCCCCCAAACAAGGAACAGGAAACAGTGACTGGTCACCAGGCCAAGGTTGCTACAGATACTCTCTTCCCTGATTATCACAAACAAGCTGGGCTTTTCCTGCTTCACCCAAGAGAAACAGGGTGGTGGGGAGCAGCTGCGTGGCTGGGCACAGCCCCAGTCTGTTTCCAGCAGCAAGACAGATCCTGGATGGGAAAGTCACTGAGCTGGCGAGAAACCAGAAGGATACCCCAGGCTCCTCTCCTCCCAGCTAGCTGGGTGTCATCCCTGAAGCTCAGAACTAAGCAGGAGCAGATAGGAAAGGTTAAAAAGACAGATACAGTACAGGCACATATCATTTTAGCTTTCTTATGCATTCGCTGGCTTTTTTTTTTTTTTTTTTTTTTTTTTTTTTTTTTTTTTTTTTTTTTTTTTTTTTTGGTAATTGTTGGGTTTGTTTTTAAATGAATGCTTGCAACAGGGAATCAATTTTGGTACAAAAAAAAAAAGTCATGTGAATCTTTGAAAACTGCCAGACAGTGGACTCCTATCCTAGTTGTAGTGAAAAGAGAACTCTTGAGCCATCATTTTAAAGAAAAGCATAAAGTATAGCTCGCAACTCTGCTAACACCACTGTGCTAGGGGTGTCAGTGACATGAGAGGCAGGTCACAGAAAGGATGGCCCCCATGATAACCCGAGGAGGAGGAGCAGGTGAGATGAAGGAGGACGCAGAGGAGAAGACTTACTTGGGTGTGCCACTGGGCTTCCAGTATCTACAAAATAGGTACTGTCCGTCTGCATTGACCAGGTGAGGCAGGTCCTGGTAGGGAACATTCTGTGGAGTTCGCCTGGGTGAACTTGCCTCAGGCATCCTGCAGGGGTCTTTAGGCCCTTGGAAGAAAGGTGGACATATTCTAAAGTCAGAAATACACTTGTGTCCATATGGGAGGAAAGAAAGCCTTTTTAGAGTCAGGACTGTGGCTGTGGCTGTGGCTTCTTTTCCAAGTAGTTAAAAAAAAAAAAAAACCAAACCCCAATTTGATATATATATTTTAAAATTACATATATCTCTTGCAAACCCCTTCAAGACTGAAAAGTCCTGTTTGTCCTTAAGAAAACGCTCACTTTATTTTTTAAAAGTGCCTCAGTATAGCCCCCCTCCCATCTGTGTTTATTTTAAATCATCTCAGGAAACTTCATCTTAAAGACTATTTTAGCTGTAATCAAGCGGAAATTACAGTCAGTTCCGTGGGTACAAAGCCCCAGCTGCAAGGACCCATCTCTCCTAAAATCTCCACTGAGCGGGTTTCTGGGGGCATAATAAGTAGGTGACGCGCCCCGAGCGATTTTTCCCTTCTGAATGCCAAAGATGCCATGACAAACCTGTTTCCATTAGTCTTGGCTTTTGCATTCCACTACCGCCACAGCCTCGAGTATCAGCGCCAGGCAAACCAGGGTTGTTCCCTCATCGCGGCCGCAGGGCAGCACCACCGGGTCCGCGCCCTCCCCGCCTGGGCTGCAGGGGTGCGAGCTGCTCCCTCCTGCTGCTCCAGCTCTAGCTCATGTCGCCACTTTTCCAGAACACACCCCTGAAGGGGTTCCGGGAGCGAGGGACAGCCGGTCCCCAGCCCGGAGCTGCTGCGAGACGCGCTCCGCGGCACCGCGCATTCGCGCAGATGCGGGTCCCCGAGCAAAGTCACCCCGATTCTCCGACAAACTTTGCCTCTTGCCCGCCCGCGACCGCTTGGGGAAGGAAGCCTCGCGGCTGTCATCGGCACACCACACAGGACGTGGACCTGGCCGTTGTTCCCACACCGGTCTGGGAAGATGCAGTTGACGGGCACAAGTCTGTTTGGGGGTTGGTGCGAGGGCGCGAGGGGCGCGTTCACGCGCACACGCTGACACGCGCGCACACTCGTGCGCACGCACACGCGCGCAGGGGACCCCTGGCGGCAGCTCCTATCCTGAGGCAGGGGCGGGAGGCAGTTACCCGGGCCACGAGCGCCGCTGTCACGTTCCCCGAGCACCACGCGGGTCCGGGTCTGCGGCGGGCTAGAGCCAGACTACTGCGCGCGGCCGGCTGTGCAGCGATAGGGCGCGGCGTCTGCGCCGCCACTTTATCCCCAGCCGCTCGGCGGCGGGGGCGGCCCGCTGGGTGGGGACGCGCGGGGAGGCGGCGCCGGGGCCCCACGTGTGCCCGGTCCCCGGGGAGGAGCGGGGCACCGCCCGCCGACCTGCCTCGCGTTTTTTCCTGGCCGCGTTGGGGACCTTCACGGGGCACTGAACCGAATTAGGGGGCCCTTCCAGCCCAAGCGCACAGTCGAGAACACAGACCCTCACACAGGTCCCCCGAGCAGAAACACGCTCACAAGAACTGCATGCACATGTTTACAGTTGCACACGTGTGAGACCCGCATTCAGATAGCACAAGTGTAGGCACACCCACAAGGACACAAGGACTCCTCCTCAGGACCCTTCACCAGATACAAGCTACACACAGGGGTACAAGTGAATGTCACAGTTACTACATGTATACAGACACACAGCATGGATGCACATGCCCTAGACACCATGCACACAGATAAAAACAACATACCATGCACACAGTGTCAGCGCAGAAACCACAGCTCTCATCATACAGGGGAAAAGATTATTCTGGAGCCATTTTGAGTGACCATGAGCTGGAAACACAGATTTAAGTTGCCCCTAATTCCATGTTCCCATGTGAAAGCAGTTTCAGGAAAATATATATAGTTTTAAAGAACAGAAAAAGCCATATATCAAGGCAAGTTTAAAATACATTGGTGGGTACACCAGAGAGGCAGGTAACAATGAAATGGGAAAGTGTTCCTATAGGTTCAAAATGCTATCTGATAGCATCGCTAACTTTTGGATTTGTAGAAGCTAATTATCCTGTTAAGTCAATAGATAAACACTGTTCATTTTTTGCCTCAAGAAGTTAGTTCTAACAAAGAGGGGCAAGAAAGAAATGGCTGTTCCTGAGGGCCCAAACTTAGCCCAAAATAAAGTAATTTGCCTCTGGACCTGAACATTCCAACCTCTCCAAAGTACTGAAACTTTAATCAGCCAGTTAATCTCTGCAGACACAGCTTCCTTTCAGTTTTCCGCCTCAGCAGCAGAAGCAGCTCCTTTCCCCATGTTCATAACAGAGATAAACAACACACCACACACACCCTGACTGCTAAAGATGTGTGACATTCACACACAAACACTTAGAGCCCTGAGAAGGAAGCAGACACACTGCAAACACACACACACACACACACACACACACACACACACACACACACACACTTGAGTACACAAACACTGCATGAAACCATTTCCCCTAGGTGCCCCAGGAGCCAGGTCCCACCAGCACAGCTGCCTATGTGGCTGTGGAGTCTGGAATCCAGTATTAAATTTACAGCCTGTCCACTGTGTCCTATGTCTGCCACCTGTGAGTGACAGCTGCAGAGGAAGGATGACCCTGACTCACACCCATCTCCACAGGCTTGCCAGGGCTTTCTTCTTGGCCAACCACTTTGCAAAATAGCAGTGTTGAATAGTACCATTGTCAGGGCGGCACAGTGGTGGTGTCCACCTACGGTGAGGCTGCAGTCTAACTTGACTTGAACGGTAAAAGGGGTCTCTGAGAGAAGATCGGTTGCAGGCCATGCAGAAGGACCTAGCTCACCCTCTGCCTTAGGCAGGTCTCCAGGGCTTGGACACAGAAAGAGTGGCTAAATGACTTCTTGGAGTTAATTTTGTATTTCCTGGCAGGTCAGGATTAGGGTCAGCAAGCTCAGGCGAAAGACTGGGAGCCTGCTCTCAAAGCTGGACTGGGCCTTAAAAGTGTCATTACTACTCAATTCAGCTGTGGTTTACTGAGAGCAAGGGTAGCTGGGTCCTGAAGCCATGGGTGTGAATGTTCCTAGCACTGGTGTTTTGTGACCTTTCAGTGGTTTGAAAGTTTTGAGAAGAACGGTCCCTTGAGCCATCAACAGAGTCTCTCTCCTGAATCTAGAGTTGCTCCCGCTTGATCATAGAGAGTTAAGAGAGTAAAGCCTTGTGTGATGTGGTGCTCCTGTAGTCCGGCTCTTCAGGGAATGAGATAAGCCATCCCTGGAGGCCATGAGCTTTGTGCCATCCTCAGCAACAGTGGGGCTCAAATCCACCAGGGAAAGACCATAGGTTTGAACCAAATTATAATTAAATGAATTTATTAGTTACTGCTAGCAGGTCGACAGCCTAAAAAACAAATTGAAGCCATGCCACACAGGAGCGGTAGAGGAAGGGTTTGTGAAGGTGAGCACTGTAAAGACCTCATTTGTGTGCAACGTGTAGCCGAGGGAGAAACTGCTCTTACTCCTCGCAGCTGTGAGGATCTCCATCTGTCTCCCTCTGCAGACAACCATAAAGGAGCTGTCCCCTGCCCTGGCACACAGCGATACATGGGTTTACAAAAGTCAGGGTAAGAAGTGAATTAGCTCATAGCAGTTTTACAGTTTTGAGGAGGGCACAAGGAGTCAGAGTTGTTGAAGCTTATCTTTTAGGGATTTAGAATGGGTGCCTAGCACAAAATGGAGATTTCCTTACCCATCACAGTAGGACCCCGGAAAAGGGAGAAACTAAATTAGTTGTCTGTAATGGTGGTTTCTTTCAGAACCACAGAGCAATATCATAATTATATCAGATTTACTTTTTATTTTTTTATTTTACATTTTTGAGACAGGGTCCCACTCTCTAGCACTGTATGGCTTGGAACACATAGATATTCACCTGTCTGCTTCCTAAATGCGGGGATCAAAGATCCATGCTGCCATACCCAGAATGACATTGGATTCATACACTCAAGAAAAGGTATTTCCATCCACGGAGACCTCTCATAGCTCTCTTCGATGCACATCTCCTTCCCTTTCTTTCCCTCTTTCCCTACAGCCTCTGGCAGTCTTGGCTTTGTTCTCTATTTCTAAAGTTTTGTCATCTCAGGTTATTTTGCAAGCAGAATCATGAGATAGATAATGCTTGTAACTTTTAGTACTTTTCCCATTGAACACAATCTGGATTATCCGGGTTCCAAGCTTAGATGCACCACAGTACTGAACAGTTTACCCGGTGAAGGACAATTCATGTGTGTGGTTTCTACTTTACAGCTAATTCTGAATAAAGCCACGATGAACACTGGCAAGGCACAGCGAATCCAGCATACAGGACTGTTAAA
Organism: Mus pahari; assembly: GCF_900095145.1. Lineage (NCBI taxonomy): Eukaryota > Metazoa > Chordata > Mammalia > Rodentia > Muridae > Mus > Mus pahari. Next base: position 105,711,429 of record NC_034591.1, on the reverse strand, counting down.
ACAGGATTACCTTCGGTTCAAGATCAGCCCTATTTGCAGAGCCAGACCTTGTCCCAAACGAACAAGAAAGGAAAAGGAAATCGCTTGCTTAGTTTTCTAAACAGCTGCCAAATGTTTTCAGTACTCTCAGAACTCAACTGTTTAAGAACACACAGTTCTGTATCTGTTTACATTTCCACTGTCATTGCCATAAAAATAATGCTTAGTATATTTTTATTGTACATTTATATGTGTGCGCCTGGGTGTATGTAATGTGTACCACAGGTATGCACTACTTGAACCCCAGGTAGGTCAGAAAGGGGCATTAGATCTCCTGGAACTGTGGTTATATATGAATGGTTGTGAACTGCCACATGGCAGCGGAACCAAACTGGGGTCTTCTTCAAGAGTATCCTCTTAACTGCTGAGCCATCTCTCCACCCGCCCCTCCCTGGTTTTTATTTTTAGCCCTTCTATTGTGGGTCTTGTGGATTTATCTGCATTACCCGATAGCTTATGCTGTTGAATGCCTTTCTACATGCCTCTCTTCTCTGTATCCCAGTGAAACGCCTCACTGTGCCTTTTGACCATCTTCTTAGTGTGTGTTCTTAAACAGTTGAGTTCTGAGAGTTCCGGATGTGTTACAGATACGAGTTTTGTGTCAGACATGTGATTGGCAAGTTTTCTCGTGGTTTATAGTCTGTGTCTTCAGTCTCTTCAGAGGGTCATTTGCAAAGCAAAAGCTTTCATTGGGATCAAAAACAAATGTTTAGTGTTTGCTTTAATGGATCACGTATTTGGTGTTAAGTCAGAGAAGCGCTTGCTTAGTCCTGCATTTGAGACTATTCTCTTGTGTTGACAGCTAAAAGTTATATTGTTATATATTTTATGTTTAACTCATTTACAGTTAATTTTGATTAAGGTCTGAAATTTAGATCAAGTTCTTTTGAGGGGGGGAAGGGAGAGTCCATGTACATCAGTTGCTTGTGTTCCCTTAGCTGAGAAACAGTTTTGGTTTTTCCTCATGAATTGCTTCCATTTTTTTTTCTCAAAATTCTGTTGATCTTTCCGTGTGTTTCTGTTTCCCCATTCTATCCCATTGGTCTTCTGTGTCTCTGGCAATACCATGGTTCCAGACTGTTGAAGTTATCTATAAATTCTATATACTGATATTCTTTACATTTTATTTCACAAGTTCTTTCACCTATTGATATAATTTTTTGACCAGTGTTATCTATACCAATTAAAAAATCTTGCTGAGATTTTGATAGAAAATACATTAAACATGGATGTCAATTTGCTTAGAGCTGGTTAAGTTGTACAAATTATGAAAATGGTATGTCTATTTAGTTCTTTCTTTCAATACCGGGCAGTGATTTTAACAGCATACAAGTCTTAACATAAATATTTTAGATTTATACTTCTATTTAAGTAATTATAAATGTCTTGTGTTGTCTCTTTCAGTGCATTTAGGTTAATTTCTAGTCTATACTGATAAAACTGGTTTTTGTTTCCTGGGCCTGTAAACTGTAACCTTACCTAACCTACTCGTTAGCTTGGGTCTTGTTAGCTGACCTGGGGTTTTCTACCTCTGCCATCATTATATTTAAACCAAGTTTCTTGTATACAACATGTAGTTGCATTTGGATTTATTGATTTTAATTTTATTTATTTGTTTATTTTTGGTGCAGGGAATCAACAGCAAAGGATTGGTGAGCTGCAGAAATTCTCTTGGATTGTTTCCTTCTCACACAGAAGAAGACATCAGGGCCCCCTTTCATTCTGGTATTCTCACTGCAGAAGGGATCTGTGGAATAACAGTTCTTCCCATGCCCCTGAGTATTTTAAAAATGTTTTGTTACCTCTTCTGGCCATGATGGTGTTCAGTGATGCCCTCTCCTATTCTCACAGATAATGCCTTTTCCCTCTTAGTACTTTCAAGATGGCTCTCTGTGTCTGGTTTTCAGAAGTTTCACCATGTGTCTTGGTGTGGATTCTTTAGGTTTATTTTATGCTGTGTGGAGTTTGTTTAGGTTTATTTTATGCAGTGCTTGTTCAGCTTCTCTGATCTGAAGAAGTCAAGGTTTATGTCTCTTGACAAATTCAGAACATTTTCACACGACCAGCATTATTTAAAATCTTTTAAGCCCTGCCCTCTTTTCCCTTCTCCGGGTCTCTTGGCTTTCCTTTCCTTAGCCCCATGACGGTTGTCCAGCCTTTGTGCTGTCTTCTATGGCTTTGGCATTTCTGGGTTACTGAATTCTTGGACACCAAGGGATTTAGAAAACAAACCCTAAGCTGAGTCAACTTAGCACATGTCCTAGGGTTCCAGACCCTCCTTCGCCTTTTTCCTCTACCAGCTTGGATTATTTTGTGTTCGTTTTGCAGACATAGTTCATAGTGTTCATATTTAACAGGAAGAGGAGGCAAACATATTCCCTTCACCTTGGTTGGTTTTGGTTTTGGTTTTGAGACAGGGTTTCTCTGTGTAGCCCTGGCTGTCCTATACTCACTTTGTAGACCAGGCTGGCCTCGACCTTGCAGAGATTCTCCTGCTTCTGCCTCCTGAGTGCTGGGATCAAAGGTGTGTGCCACCACGCCCGGCCTTATTCTCTTCTTCACAGAGCACAGCAGGGAAATCACTACTAGTCCTTGCCTCTGTCGCGCACACAGAAACCTCCAGAACAGGACATCTCTAGATGTAACAAGCTCCAAAAAGAAATTGCCAGTGGCAGGCTCTTCTGCAACTACCAGCTGACCTGCCTGAGGGACAATTTGAGGAAAAGTGTCATCTTTCTACCCACTCAAGAGCTTTTATGTGGCCTGCAATGCCCTGAGGCTTGAAGACATTGGTCATACTGGAAATCCCAGTGAAGAAGGGGAAAGAACACACTAGAAGGCAGCCAGAACACAAGCACGTCTACCATAGAAACTTCAGTGAGGGTGACTAGACTTCTCACAGTCTTCAGGATCTCGACTGGCATAAACCTCCATTATAAGTCTCTTGTGGTGGAAGAAAAGTGGAGACCAGGAATAGAAGTTGTGCTTAGAGGAAAAACAACAGAAGGGATGTAAGACTTTGCATGTGAAGTCAGGGGAAATGAAGCTGAGTAATTTGGGCCTCAGAAACTAGCAGTGCTGGCTAGTTGGGTCACTTCCTGGTAAGTTTCTTCACCTCAAAGACCTGCTTTCTCACCTGAGGCTGGGGAAAACCCTGGCCAGGACCATGACTGTGGTGCTGGCGGCTTAGCTCCACTAAACTGGAAGTGTCAAACTTGACACGAGAAAAAGAGCCTTGGCATATGAAGTTTTTAATCTGAATTTTAGACAGTGTTGATTACACATTGCAAACCTAGATGTCCTGTCCTGTGCTGAGGTATAAGATGTTGATGACGGAACAGGACCAGTGAAAGGATGCGGCTCTTTCTGCTGGGACAGGAGGTTCTTGAGCGGTGGCAGGCTTGTGTGTCTGGAATTGGAGCTCTGAGACTGAAGCCAGCCCAGGAGCAGTCCCCGGAGCTGAGAGAGCATCACACTTGACTGAGGGATGGCAGCAGAGGTGTGGCTGGGCAGTGTAGACACTGCTCCTATCAGCAGGGGACTTGGCCCGCGAGCACATTTACAATATTTGCATTGCTAACCATCATCTAACAACCATGACATCTCACCCAGTAATGCTGGTTATTGAGTCCTAGCTAGATTCTCTCTTGCACTGATGGCAGGTCACAGGTCACAGCAGTCTCAGGGGATTGATTGTTATCTGCTAGAGAGCCTTGGCTCCCTCCGTGGTCCTTCCTTTAAAAGACAAATGCGGAACAGAGTCTTGTCCCCCCCACCCCCACCCCACCCCCCGGGCTACTGAGAGACCACTCATTGTAAGCCATTTGCGCCTCTCCTTACTTCCCACCCCTCATCCAGGTTCCCTTGAAAATATCCAACTCGGATTTCCGGGTTGTTTGACTGGGTGGTGCCTTCCTGAGTCACTTACATGGAGGAAGGGAGGAGGCTTGGGAAATAGGGGTCAAGTTCAACGTGGGCTTCTGAAAACATTGTTGGTCTCTCTGGGGGAAGCCAACCCGGAAGGCCTGACGAGATATACAGTAGGTCAGAGTGGAGGTGAAGGTTTAGGAGTTGCCATTTGTGAGCAGTGATGTCATGAGCAGGCTTTACACAGGGAGTGTGATCTGGAAGGATGAGTTGTCCTAGGGTACTTCCTGTGAGAAAGAGAAAAAAAAAAAAAAAAAAAAAAAAAAAAAACGGGAAGGAGTTTATAGAAGTGATAGATACAGGAGTCAGAGGAGCAGGATTCACATTCCAAAGTCATTGCATGCTCCCGGAAAGAGCTTGAAACTTCCCAGAAGCAAAGCAAAAAGCATTGAGAGTTACACACTAGGGCCAGCATCACTGCAAAGTTGGAGAGAACCCACTTCACAGATGAGCAAGGCGAGACATCAATTTGCACTGATTTACAAAATGGTTGGAAAGCAAGTGTAGACAGACAGACAGTCCTTCCCAGGCTTCTGCAAAGAAGAGGCAGCACAGGGCAGAACGAAGCCACTGGGCCCTAGAGCCTGACCACTAGGACTAAGATCCTAGCTCCGCTGGCCTGTGACTCCGTGATCACTATCAGGTGAACGGCCCACTTCCTGTCCCTATACAAGGTCTGTTTTGTGGGAAGCAATGGCATACTCAGGCTGAGTACTAAGCACATGCCTACTGCAGGGTAGGTGAGATGAGAAGAACCCCATTAGGCTCGTAGGCACAGTGGAGAGGCTGTCCAGCTGGAGCTGTTAGAATCAGAAAGCAACAAGAAGTACAGTGAGTGGGGTGACTCCAAGCAACGTGTGTTTGGCGTGTGTCTTAAAAACACTGGAAATATCCTGCACGTTTCATAATAAAGAATTGATAAAGGTTTGCAGCTATAGCTGTGTTTAACATGATTTAAGCTTTACACAATGCATGTGTGGATTGAAACATTACATTCTACCCCACAAATTTGATTGTTTCTGTTTTGTTTTGTTCTGTTCTGTTCTGTTTTTTGAGATGGTCTGTAGGCCAGGCTGGTTTACATCTCCTGATTCAGCTTCCTGATTATAGACATGCCACCACTCTTAGCAATATGTGTAACTTTTACATCTTTCTGTACCAGTTAAACTGTTGGCTGGAGATATAGCTCAGCGGTAAAGGATTTACTTAGCATAAGCAAAGCCTTGGTTCCACACCCTGTACCACACATATACAGGGGAGAAAAGTGTCAAAAATAAAAACACTGTGGCTGAGGAAATGACTTACTTCAGTCCCAGATCTGAGTCCTGGTGTCCAGAGGACTCAGATACCCCCACTATCCTCGACACACACATGCCATCCCTCCCCCTCCCATGAAGCAGCCCAGACTCGCTGGAGCAGTGATCTCAGTACTTGGAGAAAAGACCATGGAGGGAGCCAAGGTTCTCCAGCAGACGTTAGTCAATCCTCAGAGGCAACTCTGACCTGTGACCTGCCATCTATACAAGAGAGACTCTAGTTAGGGCTCAATAGCTATGCAGCAGAACCCAGCCCAAGTTGCTGACCCACAGAGCCACAGCTAAATAAGTCATGGCACTTTAAGCCAGCAAGTTTGGGGCTGGCTTTCTATGCAACAGAAGCATACATGTGGCAGATGCTATAATCCATGTGTCAACAATACATTTGAGTTATCCTGTCTTCATAACAACTGTGGGATGTGGGGGTAGGATCCAACCATTCTAAGTATAAAAAAAAAAAATCAGGTCATTGAAAATTTGGATAGCAGAAGATAGAAAGATACATGGAAACACACATACATATAAATAATATATAAATATATAAGATTTATATATAGGTTTACCATATATGTACATATATGTGTATATATGTGTGTGTATGTATGTATGTATATATATATGATGTGTGTATAAACCATAAAACATAATATACACAATTATATACCATACAGATAATATCTACAAAAAGAAAGTAGATTTTTAAATTGACTTTCAACAGTTCTCTTAAGAGTCTGTACTCAAGGCTACAACTACTGAGGTTATACATGCGCTTTGTGTTAATGGAACAGAGAGATCATGTGTCTTATTGGAGTATTTATACTTCTTTTCCCCCCAACCATTTTGCTTTAGCTCCTTGCTCAGTTTCCCCACATTGCTCTTCTTCCTAACTTCTTCCAGCCTGCGCCTGCGGAGACTCAGGATTTGCCAGGTACTGGATGCGCAGATGGGAGTTCCTCGGAAACATCCATTCTTCTGTTGAGCGCTCCTGGACATTGGCCCAGTCTCATTTCTTCCTGAGGAGGGTGGAACGCTTCTTACAGGAAGCCACAGATCTGGAGCCCTCATTACAGTATGGAGGTCAAAGGCACTTTATTGTCCTTTGTCCCTAAAAGGCCACGAGGGGAAAAAAACAGGCATACAAATTTAAATCCTTTCAGTGTGGTTCCTGCAAAAATAGCATCAACTGGTATTGAAGCAGCAAGTGAGCAGGGGTTGACCAATTACCCAGATCACAGCAGTCCTTGGGTAGATGCCACCATGACAACCGATGGCTCACCCAAGGCCTATAAGGAGTGGGGGCAGGGCCAGTTCTTGGTTCTTTCTTTCCCAGAGACCCTCTTTCCTGTACATAGGCACGGGGTTCCTGGGGAAGAGGGTATTGACTGTAACAGCCTGGGAACTGAAGAACACAAGCTTCCCTCAGACAGTTCCCATGCAGGCCACCTCCATTGTCCATCCTCATAGGCAAAGGCAAAGTTCTCCTCAGCATGAGGTGTGCCTGAGCTGGCTTCGAAAAGGCAGCCAGACACCTAAAGCCGACACAGAGGCTGTCTCTGGCTCCATTGCCTGCCTTTAGATTCCTTCCCTTAACTGGACTGCCCTGTGTAACCTCAATAGAAGAATAGAGAGAAATTCATGCCTCAAGAGAAGAATCATCTAGTCTTACTACAACCTGATAATGCCAAGGCTGGTTGATATCCATGGGAGGCCTCCCCTTTTCTGAGGAGAACGGGTGGGCAGGGATAGGGGGTGAGGTGAGTGGGGGGGGGGGACTGGGAGATGAGGGAGAAGAAGTTTTGCTCAGGATCTAAAGTAAGTAAATAAGTTAATTTTTTGAAAAAGGCAGCCCCATGCTGCTGGAGGTCCTACATGGCTTTGCTTCCGTTGGTTTCATTGGCAGCATTATCTTTACTTTACAGCAAGTGTTTGTGCTTAAGATGAATATAATGGACTTAAAGTGTGGGCTGAATCAAGGGAGACTAAGGTTGGGCTGATAGCTCTGGTAGACCTGCCCTTTTCTGAAGTGACTGTGGGGAGAGGGAAGGTGGGTGGGAGGAGAGACTGGAGGAGAGGAGGGGAGGGAAACTGTGGTCAAGATGTAATATATGAGGGAAGAGTAAATTAATTTAAACAAAGGCTAAAAGATGAAAAAATGGAGAATAAAAGTGAGACAAGTGAAAAAAAAGAAAGGAAGACAGACAGACAGACAGACAGACAGACAGACAGACAGACAACCCATTGGGTTGCCACATGGCAGAGGCGTCACGGCAGTGTTATGGCTGTGTCCTAGGGTGGGGTCCCGGTGGAAGAGCTGTGTTTGGCTTCAGACACACTCTGAGAACCACACTGTCACATAGCCTGACCCTTCACCTCCAGGCTCCAGTTTTCTGTCAGTCTTCTGTCAAGGCCAGGAGCTATTGCCTCAGCAGGCAAAAGCACAGGCTGACAAGGTGCTCTCCATCCCCAGAACCCACCTGAAAGTGAAACGGGAAGGAGCCGGCTCCACGATGCTCTTCTCTAACTTCTGCCTGTGTGCCGTGAAATGTGTCCCCTGCCCAATGCATGTGTGTGTGCGCCCCCCCCCACACACACATACTCACACATACACCTAAACACATACACACCCATACACACACCCATACACATATACATATACATACACACACACACACATACACACACACACAAATAAATCAATAAACAAATCAAAACTAGAGACCAAGGTTCCCAGTGATCCTTCTGGCCTCGGAAATTCTATTTTTGCTAATTCTATATTTAAGGCCAAGGACTAGGTCTCTTGGGAAAGGTCACTGAGTACAAAGGAATCTACTGAGAGGGGAAATGAAGGTTCCTACCCACATGCTGCTGTCCATAAATGCTTTTGGCAAGTCCAGAATTTAGCAATTAGTAACTGGGCCCAGGCACCCTAATGAGATTCAGACTGAGCGTCAAAGAAGAAATTCTTCCACTGACTAATCGGGTTAGTGAAGCGAAGAGAAGTTGTACACACTGAAAAACACTCCACAAATAGACTTCTAGCAACTAAACGTGGTGGGGTGCACACTGTATGGTTCTACTTTATCTTTTAAAAAAAGCCTCTGACTTAACACTGAAGTGTAGCCTTTGAAGGCAAATGAGGGTGAATATGTTTAGACAGGGAAAGTCCGCTGAAGGCCTGGGCGACCATGGAAAGAGCTGAGGCACAGTTAAACAGGGAGGGCAAACTGACAATATCTCCCAAAAATGCCATTTTGTTTTATCTGATATTGGGGGGGGGGGTGCCATGCCTTATATCTTTCTTTTTATGTATGTATGTATATATGTATGTATGTATGTATGTATACATGCATGTATGTATGTACGTATGTATGCCTTTTGTTTGTTTCTGTGATGGGATTGAAACCTAGGGTTTCGAGCACAAGGCAATCTCGTGTGGCTACCCACACTCCCACTCCTGAGTTTTTTTTTCTTGGCTGGTTTGGGTCAGGAAGGCCTTGTTTCTTGAATGCTGGTAAACGGGGCACAGTCCCTGGGACCCAAGTTGGCTCTTGGACCTACAAGCTTTGTAATTGAGTTACTTAGCCTCTCCAACCCTCAGTCTCCTCATCAGCAAAACACAGGTAATGAATTCTTCACAGGATTATTGGAACACATAAATGAACTGATAGATGGCATTGTTAGGATGACTGACACTCAGTAGGTGCTTTGTGTGCGATTGATGGGGCTGCAGAACACTGGCAGGTCTCCTGACAGTCGCCCTTGCCCGTACCCCAGAGCCAGTGCCCCTTAGGCAGTGTTCCAGTGCCTGTGTCTTCAGCATCCTCCAGCAGACCTCAGGGAAGACTTTGCACATGAAGGTGTCCTTCGTGTCATAGGTGATACAATTGTCATTTTATATGTAGGTGTCACAACTGAGGCATCTCGATGAGGAGACTTGTCCGAGACTGAAGCAAGTTCTTAATCCGTAGGCAGTTAGCTGACAGCCAGATGCAACTGGTGCCTCCCCGCACACCTGGCCTGCTGCTTAATATTGTTCTCTCATCTTGCCAACAGGTTCTCAGTATTTCATAGGGGAAATGGGCTAGAAACCAGGAACTGGAGAGCTTGGGGTTTTTACCCACACCCTGCCACAAGCCTGAGTCATAGCCTTCGGATTCCTAAGAGGTTTACGTGGATCTCTATTTTCTTTTGTTTGTTTAGCAAGCAAGGTGAAAGTCATACAGTCATCCCTGTGCCCAGGCTCTCCATTCAAGAATTCAACCAGCGTTGGGCCAATGGTGTTGGAGGGAACTGTATCTGTCTATGCTGAACACATACAAATCACTTCCTGTCGCTGTTTCCTACCAATGCAGTACACCAACCAATGACACAGCACAGGTTACATGTTAACTGTGTGACATGGGAGGCGCAATGTGACTTGAAGCATGCATAAGATGGATGAAAATGCTCTGTCATTGTGAACAAGTGACCCAAACATTCTCTGATTTGCTCACCTGAAGAGAAAAGAAGATCCTGAGAACAGTGAGAGGACAACTCTATTTCCCCTCAAGAAGTGAGTATCATGTTATGTGTTCTAAGGCCAGCTGTCAAAGCTACCCAGGGCCCAGGAAGTATAAAGACTCTCCCTGAGCAGAGTGTGACACTCATCAACCCCATACTGACCAGGCGAGGCATGGAATTCCAGGTTCTGGTTCCAATCTGTCATTTCTGTTCCCGATCTTCAGGCTTCTGCTGGGTCACAGGTGGTCAACAAGCATCCAATTCCTTTGGCTAAATAATGTAGGGCTGATGTCTGTGGCTTAACCTACTTACCTGCCCTGTCAACGCTGCTGTGAACGTCCTTGGCAGTAGATAGACATCTACAAGTGGCAGAAAAGGAGACCACAGGAGCTTAAGGTAAAGCTGCCTGTAGGAAAGAAAGGATGAGCAGATGGTAGGAGGAACCTGAGGAGTCCCTTTGGACCAGTTGGCAGTAGAAAGACAGTGAGCAGGAACTATGGCAAACCCAGAAGTTGGCACACTGAAGTCTCAAAGGACACAGGACCACAGCACAGGAGGACAGGAGAGTCCCCTGCAGTTGAGGGTCTGGAAACAGGAAAATAACAAGCAGAGAGAGGAGAATTTCCAGGGGGCTCCCAGAGAAAAGGGTCCTCCAAGGATGCTTTCCAAGTGAAATGAGGGCTGGGGGTGGACTTGGCCAGCACACTTGAGTCCTGGTTCAATCCCCAGTACCTTCCTCCCACCCCCCCCCCAAAAAAATCCAACTTTTGTTCTAGGAACAGCCTGGACAGTGGATGCCAGTACTCATTCATTCCGTCATTCATTCACTCAGCATCCATTCATTAAGTACCTGCCCTATGCAGAGTACTACACCAGGTGCTAGGATGAACTCACTCCACTCTAGTGATTGACATCTGTAGAAGGAAAGGGACAAGAAAACCAATTGGCTCAGCTAGAGCCTTGGAAGGGGTACCTAGAGGATAGAGCAATGGCTCCTACAAGAAATCTTTGGTGGAGGCGCCCATCAGTGGAAACCAGAGCAGGGCTTTCGAGGCCTCCAGACCACAAGGGTCTGCCATTTTGCTTGGTGCTTGGCAGGCTTGGGTGGAGGAGAACAAGTTCAAAGCCAAGGTGTATTTGCTTGGGTTCCCAAAGGCCTCCCAGAGACAGCCACATACTATACTGCCCCGGGTCCTGTGTACCCCAGTGTGTCTCTGAATCAGTGCTGGAACCTGTCTTAGTGTGATGTCAGATCACAATTCTACATAAAGCGGTGACACGTAGGAGTATAGGGGAGGTCAGAGAACAGGAACCAAAGTGCTGTTGGTTGGGAACAATAACCTCCGGTATTCACGGCTCCTAACAACCACTTTATGTTGATGAACAATTAGAAGAAGAAGAAGCTCAGGCTCTAGATAGTGATGAAAGGGACCCAACAAGTCCGCTTGAGGGTCTATGAGGTGGAGTTTGGTGGGAAATACACGTGTTACACATGACCTAAACACCACCACTACTTCTCTCTCCTCTCCCTTTTTGCCTTCTAACCACATGAAGAGTAGAAAACTCTTAGAAGGTATTGACAATGCAAACAATCTGGGTCCCTGAATGACTGCACAGAACAGAGAACCCCCTGTTCACACACACCACCATCCCCAGCAACAGCAACACATGCGTCTTTCTCTACGACTGTGAAGTCATGTGAAATAGCCTTCCATCGGGTTCAGACACTAAAACTGGGCTTTGTCTCTGGCAGGAACTCACATTTCTTGCTCTGACTAACATGGCATTTGAACTGTTGTTCCTGCAGAAGAAAACCCTCCCAACGCTTTTAGCATCTTTTAGCTCCCCTGCCTCCGTCTATTTTGTGATACATCAACACAAGAACATGCAAATTTGAAGCTAAATCCTAGATGCATGTCAACCCACATCCAAGCTAGTGCTTGACAGTGCACTTTAGAGGACGCAGCAAGAGAGGGTGGGAGGACCTGCCCATGTGATAAGAACAAAATGCTCAGAGAGACAGAACCTTGGCATCTAACGAAGATCACAAAGAAACAAGTTCAAAATTGTTGGCAACAGTGAGTGGTTGTACTTCTAAGTTAGAACGCTCACCTGTTCAGAGCAGAACACAGGTAACATTGTTGGAGTTACACAAGCCCTACTGGAAAGAAGCAACAGAACCAAGTGAGGCCAAGGGGAGAGGTGCCCGGGAAGGAAAACAGCAGCCAGGCGAAGCCAGCAAGGGGGCAGGAGAAGGCACATATCATCCTCAAAGCTGAGCTGCTTCCGTGTAGCCCCATACCTGCTATAATGGGGACCCCAAGACATCCCTAAGATTGGGGGGCATCTTGCAGCCTTTATGAAAGTGATGAGAGGGTCTTTGCTTACTCCCCAAGATTGTTCCAGAAATCCCTGGGGTATCAGAGAAACATGGAGGCATCTATTGCATCTGACCTCTCAGCAGACACTGTGGTCCCTTGAGGCATTTGGGTTGAATGAGGAAGACCTGCAAGAGAAGGAATGCTTGGGAAAGGGTGGCAAGCAGAGGGAGGAGAGGTGGAGGAGAGAGAGGGAGCCTGAAATGAATCCATCACAGAGTGGAGAAGCCTACAGAGAGGTAGGAAAGACAGTCCTGGTGAAAGGCAGTTCTCGGGGAGGCAGGCTCCAGCCCACAATACCCACAGAAGGTTCTTGATCGCAGCCTTGGGGGCGGCTACTTGTGGTCCCTGCTGTCGGGTAGCACTGTAAATGCCAGTGAGTGTTCCTAGTATAGGGCCCTGAGCCCAGCAGTAGCAGAGATGGGCAGGGTGAGTCAGGCTTCTGTAGTTCAGAGAAAGATCAAGACTCTGGAATATCTGATCCTCAGGCAGGGGTGATAAGGATATATGTACCATGTTATGATGCATGACTACAGTTCATGTGAAATCAATATAGCTAGGCTTAATATCTGAGAGGTCTACATCCCATGATTCTACTCATCCATGATCACAAGTGTGGAAGTACACTACATCCATAGTAATGTGTAAATTACTACACATTAACAGTACAGTAGAAAAGTCCAGACATACACTTCTATTACTTGGGGCATTCTAAGTCAGTAAAGGTGAAAAGGCACAGAGCAGATGTGTGTAGGCTCTGTGCAGATGTACCATTCCGTACAATGGACTTGAATGCCCACAGATTTGACTATTTGTGGGAGTGTGCTAGAAACAATGCTCTTCAACTATCAAGGGCAGGCAGTGCATTCAAGGGACATGCTAGACCCTTGGGACACTAAATGGTGAGAAAGTGTCTTTAAAAGTGTGCCTTGGGGGTATGGGGGAATGGCTCAATAGAGAAAGTACCTGCTGTGCAAGTATGAAAGCTAGAGTAGAGATTACCAACACCCACATGAGGAGCTGGGCACGAGGATGCATGTCTATAATTCTTCCATTGATGAAGCAGAAACAGAAGGATCCCTGGAGCTCCCTGGCCAGTTAGTATGGCTCAGTCAGTAAGCTACAGGTTCAATGAGAGACCATGACTCAAAAAAATAAGGTGAAATACAATTGAGAGAGATATCCAGCCTCGATATCTAACGTCCACAGGTGTGTACGCATGCGCGCGCGCACACACACACACACACACACACACACACACGAAAAGAGTGTGCCTTGATGCACAATGTCTGCCAAGTCCCTGACACACAGAAATCACTAGGCTCTAAAGACCCACAGAGACGTGGAAAAGACATGGGAGCAAACTATACCCCTAGCACTACAGTCCTTGGAGTGCCACCAAAGGGCCTTTTGACTCTCTCTCCTCCATTATGAAAGAAAACAGAACATTTAAGAAACAGAAAATTGAATTCAAACAAACAGAAGGCAAGAGATGGCCCAAGGCCAGACTCCTTGCCTGGGCTGTGAGGCGCATGGGCGTGTGGCTTCGGGGTCTAAGCTCATGTCTCCACTCTCACCCTACTGCCCTGGCCACACACCATCTTGAGAGTGCTGCTGGGTCCTGATGCAGGCCTGTGCCTTGCCGAGGGGCTCCTCCAGCAGGTTCTTCCCTTCTCCAGCCTCAACATGGCTCGCTTGTGCTAGTCCCTGCCCCAGACCAAATATATGGAGAGCTGACTGACCATGGCCAGCCTGGCCGGTGACTCTCATGTCATCACCACTTGTTTGGTTGCCACATGTTCAAGACTAACATTATGGTTTTTATATTTACTTACAATGGATGGCATCTTTATGTGCCTGTTGTCTGCCCAACATGGACAAGGTAACAAATGGCTGGTCTTCATTGAGGTCCACTGTGTCATAGCTCTGGATTTTAAAACCGCATAAAAAGGACTATAAGCCACTGGCAATCTTCATATTGATAACATTTAGAAGAAAGAATATCACTTCTGTCTTTTGATGGGATATCATTTTTTCTTGATATTGGGCTAGAAAGCAGTGTTCAAAAAGATTTATTGTTTATGTGTAGGAGTGTTGCACTTGCAGGGGTGTGTATGTGCCACATACACACATGCTTGATGCCAGAGAAGTTCAAAAGGAGGTGTGAGAGCCCCCGGAACTAGAATTACAGATACTTGTGAGCCACCAAGCAGGTTCAGGGAACAGAACCCAGGTCCCTGTACAAGCAGCCGGCGATCTCAACCACAGAGCCATCTCTCCAGGCCCCACCTTTTAAAAAATCAAATTAATTACATTTGTTTCTTTTGAAGACTGTCTCTGCTAGAATGTTGTTAATCCCACCAGTGGTCTGTTTCCGCTGGACAGTGGGGATCTAGGTGAGATTTTTTTTTTTCAGAACAGGAATGGTGGCTGCATTGTCCCCAACACCTACAGACCACCTAGTGTGTGGAACAGAATCACAAGGGCTGACTGGGGCTCTGTCTTGTGGAAAACTTAGCAGTGTTCTCTCTGCGCCTCTTGCCTTTCTGTCATCTCTCCCCTCTGTCTTTGTTTCCCTTCCTCTTCCTGGTGACATCATTGTTATTTAAGACTCTGGCCCCTTCCTTATCTACTTACTCCAGCCTGGCTTTCCTTGTATGCTTTTTCAATAGATACTAAACATGTTTGCCACTGTCATCTGAAAACCTTAATTACATTCTAAAATAGTTAAAGCATTTTTAAGTGGCCCATTGTGTTAGTCTGTCCTTCTATGCTATAATGAACTACGAGTGGTTTCAACTATTTAGCTCACCGTTTTACAGGGATGTCGGTCTCTGCTCAGCTCTAGGCCCTCTCGCCACAGCACGTCACAGTATCAGGCACTGGTGGGAAAGTGAGGAGTAGGAGGAAGGATCGCCCCTCAAAGCAGGAAGCACAAGGGGAGCTCACAATCTCTCCTCAGGGCAGTGTCCCCAGCTGACCTCCAGCACCCTTTAAAGGTTCATACCACCTCAACCCCACAGTGAGGACCAAGTCTCCAGCACAAGGATCCACAAGGGACAGGTCACATTCTGTCCATGATGCCCATCTTGTAGGCACACTAATCAATGAAATTAATGAGAAAACAGCATGCAAAAGAAGAGGAAAACAGCACAAAGAACGAGTGAGCAAAGGCTCAGATGCCACCGCCTGATAGGAAGTAATACAACAACAGGCCCTTTCTCCTGATTAGCCCACAGCAGCCCCACTAGAGCATCAAGTTGCATCAGCCAGCACACCGGCAAAAGAGGAGGCGGCGTGCAGTCACGGTCTCCAGCAATTTTAGTGAGCACCAGCCTATGTGCCGGAGTCTGGGCACAGTGGAGGACTAGACAGACAAGATGAGCCACCCTACACAGCTGCTGTGCATGGTTAACACTCATTCTCAGACCCCGCTCTCCACTGAGGTTTAAAGCTTGTGGAACGGGGGCAGTGGAGCTGGACAGTGACTTCTCCTGAGAGTCATTTTAGGACTTTTATGAATTATGGCTATTAAGGACAAATCTCCACAGAAATAAAACAGAGACTAGAAAGGTGGTTCCACAGACCCACCTCTAAAGGAATATGCCAAGTGGGTACAAATGCTATAGCAAGCAGTTCCTCCTGCGTGCTGAGTCCCCTGCATTACAGGGGGTCACCTATATAAATAGCTCCAAGACTCACATGTTGCACATCCAAACCTAGGAAATGGTAACACTATTTTTCAGAGAGTGGAAGAAATAAGGTTTACTTCCAGGATTAATATAGCACTAGTACAAGATATCCCTTTGGAGATACTGTGGCCATTGAGTTATTCGGCCCAGAATAAAATGCAAAACACTAGAAAAGACCACCCTTCTCTAAGGGTCCTCAATCTCTGCAGCATCACAGGGCAGAAAAACGCACACATTAATAACAATAATAATAATAATAGTAATAGTAATAATAATAATAATAATAATTCTTGTTAGCTTTGACGATGCCTGAACGTTTTCTAAAAAGTGCTAGTGGTTCAACTGGATTGGCTGCTTGGAGCTGGAAGAAAGCAGAGACAGCCTGACAAAGGGTTTGATTTCAATTCTGCAGTCAGCGCAGTACCAGGGCACAGAAACCCACTGGCAGAACTACAGCGTGAGGGGACTGATGAAGCCACAGTGCAATTTCCAGGCAAATGTATAATCCATCCCTAGCTTATAAATCACATAACAGTAAATTTGTGTTCATTGAATTTCTGTAGAAGAAATGTGTGTGCTAGACACAAGTGGGGTCTTAGAAAAGGAGGAAACCTTTTTTAATGAGTGAGGGTTTATGCAGGTACACATACACTTACATTATATAAGCTCATTCATCCAGTCTACAAAGGTCTGTTAGGGATTATAAAGTCAGTATTTGGGTTTTACAGAAATGAAGAAAAACAGAATCCCTGGCTGTAAGAAAACTACAGTCTTGTCTGAGAGTCGATGACATCTGAGCAAATGATTAGGGACACATACTCAAGACAGAGCAATGGAAGCTCTCCAGTGGGTTCAGTAATGAACCTACCCAGTAAGGAGTGGGCCAAGGAGGGCTCCTTGAGGCAGGGATGTTCGTGGGCTATCAAGGGTGGGTGAGAGGTTACTAGGCAGCAGAGGGTAGGGAGAGGAACACAGGAAAAGGAAATCGCTTGTAGCAATACATTTACAGATTGTAGTATGAAGGGGAAAAATGGGCACAAGAGAAAACCAAGTGTGGCCTTGGTTGTTAGCCTGAACATTGGCTCGGCTGCCCTAAAAAGGATCCCTGCTCTAGTTCACTTCTCTGGTGCAATGATAAAACACTGACCAAAACCAACTCAGAAAGCAAAGGGTTTATTTCAGTTCATGGGTTGCAATCCATCACTGAAGAAAGCCCTGAAGGAACTCAAGGTAGCAACTTAGAGGCAGACCCTGAAGCAAAGGCCGTGAGAGAACACGGCTTACTGGCTTCTTATGTAACCCAGGACCACCAGCCCAGGGGTGGTACTGCCCACTGTGGAGTGGGATGTCCACCTCAATCCTTTGTTGGTTTGTTAGTTTGTTTATTGGAGACAGGGCTTCTCTGTGCAGCTCAGGCTATCTTGGAACTCGATTTGTAGACCAGGCTGGCCTTGAACTCAGATTCACCTGCCACTGCCTCCCAAGTGCTGGGATTAAAGTCATGCACCACCATTTCCAGGCATTCCACATCAATTCTTAGTGGAGAAAATGTTCCATAGACGTGCGCACAGGCCATGTGAGGGAGGTGATTCTTCCACTGAGGTGATTCTTTCACCAAGCGACTCTGTGCCAAACTGACGCAAACTAACTAGCGCAGACCCCCAGGTCAGCGTGGTTTAAAAATAGGCACAGGTTTCTCTCACCTAACAGTGTGGCCATGAGCAGGGCAGGGCTCGAGAGAGTCTCAGCTGGAAACCCTCCCCACAATGGAGTACTACTCAGCTATTAAAAACAATGAATTTATGAAATTCCTCAGCAAATGGATGGATCTGGAGGATATCATCCTGAGTGAGATAACCCAATCACAAAAGAACTCACATAATATTCACTCACTGATAAGTGG
>NC_034591.1:105663260-105693439 GCF_900095145.1 Mus pahari | reverse complement strand
GCCCCCAATGGAGGAGCTAGAGAAAACCCCAAGGAGCTGAAGGGGTCTGCAACCCTACAGGTGGAACAACAATATGAACTAACCAGCACCCCCAGAGCTCGTGTCTCTATCTGCATATGTAGCAGAAGATGGCCTAGTCAGCCATCATTGGGAAGAGAGGCCCCTTGGTCCTGCAAACTTTATATGCCCCAGTACAGGGGAACACCAGGGTCAAGAAGGGGGAGTGGGTGGGTAGGTAAATGTGGGCGGGGAGGGTATAGGGGACTTTGGGGATAGCATTTAAAATGTAAATGAAGTAAATACCTAATAAAAATTGGGAAAAAAGAACCTCTAATCCAAATCTGAAATGCTTCCAAGTAGAATATATATACATATGTATAATATATATACATTTCATGTTTAGACTCTTTGTGCATATTGAAGGCTAGAGGAAAATTAAGCAAAACCATTCAGAGCATGTCTGATAGCAAGCATCTTGCTCACACAGCCTGTGCATGCGATGCTTGTGACCCATTGTAGTGTGAAGAAATGTGGACACAGGGCATGGAATTTGGGGTTTAAGGCAACAGTCAGGACACAAACAGACACACAAGAGCAAAAGAATTACTAACTGCAAGAAGAAGAAAAGTGAGGAAAAGAAGAGTAGAGCACAGCTTCATGTTTGCCCTTCTATAGTCTCGGGTGGTACCACCCCCCCACACCCTGGTAACAGGATCTTGCTAGTGAGAAAAATGAAAGCTCTCCCATCAGTGCGCTAGGAACTCTCAATGGCTGCCACTCTAAGGGAGGTTGTGGGCTGGCTCTGGCTTCCCACAATTTATTCAGCATGAATTCAACGTATGCCAAATACACGCACACATGGAGCAATAAAGGAATAAAAGTCAAACTGTAGATACACTTAAGCATATAATTATTATCAGTCTGTAGAGGAACTTTCCAAGGAGAGGCAGAACCGGGCACTTGCCCTCGCCAAGGCACATCTTCCTGCCAGCTTTGCCTTTCACTGCTGCATGAGCTACAGCATGGTTATGAATACACGCATTTAATTTTATTGCTTACTTTTGAAGAGCTGGTGATTGAACCTGGGGCTCGAAGCATGCTAGGCAGGTGCTCTGTTATTGAGCTACGCTCCCGGGATTGTTCATGTGCTTTTACTTTGACTGATCCCTGTAAAGAGTTGTGTATGGTTGATATCTGCTATGGTTACACTCAATAGAGAAGAGTGGTGCCCGTGTGACAAGGTTAGGTTGAAAGTGCAAGAGTGTACCCAGAAAATGAACTTGATCATATAAATATTCATAGAAAATGGCTGGAAGGAAATCTACTGAAATGTTAGCGGTGGGTGTTCTCAGCGCTGAAGTCATGGATAATTATTTCTTCCTTTTCAGTTTTCAATATTCCTAATTTTCTATTATAAGCATGCATTATTTTTATAATTGAAAAAATAAGTGCTATTTTTAAAGAACCTGCATGTAATTGCCAAGTACACTGCTGCATTCATGCCGAAGGGTTACCAGATTTTCTCCGCAGCAGGGGAGCCTGCTTGGGAAACAGGGGAAAGCAGAGATGTCCTCACAGGATGGAGACTCTGGATAAACGGCAGCTGCATGTCTGAGACCAAGAGATGGTATTATGTCACCGTGGAAGATGGGCACAGTCATGCACAGCTGCCCTGAGGAAGCGACCAGCCAGTGGGTCTTTGGAGTGAGGCCTGCCGTGGACAGCCTCCGGGCAGCCTTGGGGAGGGTCTTGAGAGGCAGCACAGGGCCAGGATTCCTGTGGTACATGGTAAGGAGCTGCTGTTCTCCGTATAGAGCAGATTTGCGCCTCCAGTGTGTCAAGCCACATCTACCCCTTCCCACCCCAGGCCATTTTCTGTGGGGCACCCCCTACCCCCTGAGGTGTTTTCCTGGAGGGTTAATCACTGAGTCCATACGGGACATTTCTGATAGCTCAGGGAAGCCCACCTGACACCTAACTTTCAGTCACTGTCACTAGACAGGTTCTGCTAAGCAGGTGAACTCTGCCTCTGAATTCAGCTGGGACTGCGGACCTGTGAGGACGCAGTGTGCACCTGCCTCACAGGAGCTCACGTCAGTGAGGGCCAGAAAGTCAACCGTGGAATGTGTGCCCATAGACACCAGCAGGGCAGAAAAATGAGGAGAGTGTCTGTGGAATAGGGGCTGCCAAGACAAAGCAGGGTGACAGGTCCAGTAGTGATTGACATCGTGATGGCTGAGCCATGGAGCAAATGCTCATGGGAGTACTGGGGGAGGGGCAAAAGTATAAGATCTAGAATGTCTCAACGCTGCTTGCCTGAAGGTGGAAGCATCCACCGCACCGTGAGCTCTGCACTGGCCCGGATCTCTTGTTAATATAAAATGCACTCTAGAGCTGTAGTGAGGAGGTCCAGAGGCCCCAAGCCCGGTCATATGTGAAGGACCAAATGTCAGCTACACTGTGAATGAAGGCAGTCTATCCTGCTCATGAGACTGGTGAGGTCAGGCTTAGTCACATGCTGCTGAAATGAACACCATCCAATGAAGGCAATGAAATGTTCCCACACAAGGGAACTTGGGAATGTGGATGGAGTCAAAGCACATGGCTTATGATCAGCACTGCCAGTTCTAGAACTCTGTCCAGAAGACATACACTAGCCTAGCCTATGCTGCTCTTTGTGAGTAATCTAAACGCTCTCAAGGTGGGGCAAATTGAACAAACGAGAGCAGATCCAAAGGAGCACAGGCAGCCATAATCATGAAGGAGAGCTACCTCTACATTCAGCAAGAGCACATTTTTGAAGATACATTTAAGTGAAACCGAAGACAAGAGAACTCAGATACTTTTCTCTAGGAAAAGAGTAAAATGAATGTGTGTGTGTGTGTGTGTGTGTGTGTGTGTGTGTGTGTGTGTGTGTGTGTGTATATGTGTGTGTGTGTATGTGTGTGTATGCGTGTATGTATGTGTGTGTGTGTGTGTGTGTGTGTGTGTGTGTGTGTGTGTGTGTGTGTGTGTAGCCTATAGCAAAGCTAATAGACTACTGGTGGAGTAGGGTCAGAATGAGCTGAGGGGAACAGGGACGGAAACTGAACAGGGCCCTGAACACACTTGGCTTTGAGATCTGACTATGAAATAGTTGATTATCTCCAGTGACAGGTAAGGGTAAGCATGAAGGAATTTGGCTGTGTTTCAGTAATCTGATACCATGACCTCTGAACGTGCAGCTTCTATGTGCAGATTCAGCTGATCACAAAAGAGAGTCTTCTCTTATTATTATCCCCTAATCAAGATGATATAAAACTATTTATGTAGCATGTCGTTGTGCAGCCATTTCCTCTAAAATAAAACCTTCCATCTTGGTGGGAATTTCCTTAAGATGCAAGATATTAGAAAGTAGGTGAAACATTTCAATCTATGGGCATGCTCATTAAAATTCAGGAAATAAACAACTCAGAAGCTTCAGGAATTTCCCCAAACTGACCAGATATACTATATCTCCTCTTTGCCCAAGCATATGTAAATAGTGAAGACCACTGAGAAACACTCTCAAACTAGCTGAGCTGCCTAGAAGACACACTCTCCAACTTGTTGAGCTGCTTCAAAGTTGTACAGTGTGACCCAGGTTGTCAGTTTTTTCTGAGTAGAGCCACCCATGGTGGGGTTTGCTTTTGGTGACACTGCTCTCTTTGAGTCATTCAGAAGTTATCCCAAATCCATATTCCTGTAAGTAGCCCTAATATATGTATTTACTTCATCATTTGGGCTTTGGTTATATATTGACTTAGGACTTTGTCAGTTCCTACTCTGGGATGAGTAGATGCTCACATCTCCCCAGTAATAGTATCACACAGCACAGGTACAGTTCATTGGGTGTTATGAGCCAGCCATGTAAAGATGGTTGAAAGTTAAATAAAGAAGACTCAAAAAACATTATTAGGAACCCCAGCTTTTCCACCAAAAAGGTCAAACTGTAAAATCTAAGTATTTAAGGAAAAATTCCACCATCCTCAATTTGAATAAAAAATATAATAAATACTAAGTGTTTACTCTCAAAGGGAAGAATGTGTTTCCTATAAAAAGCTCAACAACAAAGACTGATCCAGTCACTCTGAGCACCGCTAGCACTCAGGCTGTTTCTGAATATCAAGTCCTGCATAGACCACCTCTCTCCTGACATCAGCTGACTCAGGTAGGGGACAAGACACAAGAAAGGTGGATCCATGACACCTTGTCATGGTGAAGCTCATATTATAAAGACTTGAACATCATCTAAGAGGCCAAAAGCAAAGCAATCTGGTTATCAGAAGCAATATAAGCAACACATTAGAATCCATCAAACGTGCCGTCTAAACCCATAGACCTCCAATGACGCTAAAATCCAAGACCTCCAATTTTTCATCTTTGGAGATTTGGCGACCAACTTATTAAATATAAAGGGAACTAAACTATTCTAACTTTTCTAGAAAAGTACTGTGTATAGGCAGAGTCAACCAGAGAATAGTGTTCCTTGTAGAAGTCCTATAACAGAAAAGGAGTTTCCACTATTAAGTAACAGTTGGGTAAGGACCGTCATCACTACTAAAATTAGTTTACAGGCTAATGGTAAACTTGGCTATAGATAGAGCTGATTGGCAGTCATTTGGTCCTGATGCTTTGGACCTGTGGCAGTGCAGTATATCACAGCAGCAGTACGTTCCATCCACAACCTTTCACTCCATAACCAGAAAGTGAAAGACAGAAAGGGCTTAAGGTCTTCTTCAGGGGCGTACCCCAATGACCTACCTTCCTCCACTAAGCTCCACCTTCTGCAGGTTCCTCCAACTTCCAGTACGGCCAAGGTCAGGACCAATCCTCTAACACATTGGCCCATGGGTAGGACATTCTAGATCCTAATCATGGCACTATGTAAACATGACCTATTTTGGAAATCTGTGTTAAGAAATGGGCTGAGGAGATAGTTCATTCTGCAAAGTGCTTGTTGTGCAGGTCTGAGGACTGGGTTCAATCGCCAGAACCCATGTGAAGGTCTATCATGGTGGTACAATGGTGTATGTTTGTAGTTCCAGTGCTGGGAAGGCAGAGGAATGTCTAGGACTTGCTCGTCAGCAACCTTAGCCCAGTGGGCAAGCCTCAGGTCTGAGTGTGTATCAAAAAAACAAGGTGAATGGACAACCATCTTAAAGAACAACACCTGCAGCTGACCTCTGACCTCCAAACATAGATCACAAGTACACATGCACTCACCCCTCCCCTGTCTACCCTCCCTACCACTCCCATGCCAAACACAGATTTAGAACAAAATGTTTGGTGTTAAATATGCATATGATAAGAGTGACAACTAGGCACAGGAGGATTGCCATAAGTTCCAGACCAACCTGGACTAGAGTGAGGCTCTGTTAAAAGCTAAAAGGAGATGAAAATGGATTGAATACCATTGTCTTCATAAACTAAGAGAACAGAAAAAAAGATAGTTTTAGTTTTAATGCAATTTCAACTGAAAAGAACTTCTAGGGAGATGGCTCAGTGATTAGCATTCACTGCTCTCACAGTGGTTTTGTGTTCAATTCCCAGCACCCACAAAGTGCTGGTTACCAAACAGCATAGAATTCCACTTCCAGGGTATTGACTGTTCACTTCTGGCTTCCACGGGCATCTGCACTCATGTGCACACATGCACACACATGCACATAACTTTAAGATCTTTAGAAGAATTTCAATATTAATGTATAATGTCAAGGTCTTTGATATGATTCCTTCAAACATTTTCCATATGTGATTCTGTTCAGAGGGGGACTTCCTGGGAACTTATTCTTAAAATAATAGTTTGAAGCATGAGCTAATTATATCACAAAAAGGTACCAAGATATCCTGTACAACCCACCTCCATCAAATGAAAAACAAACATTTTAAATGTGCTCCCATCTCTGACTAGCCTATGGGAAGACTTGTTCGCAGGCATGGTTTCAAGCAGTGAGTTGGTTATCCTTAAAACAGCCTTTTGAAGCTGTTCCAGTGGGAAACTGAGGCACTCAAATCCTAGCACTGCTAAGAAGCAGAGAGTAAATCAAGCTGTCCGGGAAGTCACTGAGCCATCGCCCCACAGAGCCTTATCTATTCCATATAAAACCTGCTGTTTTAAGGGAGCCAGTCTCTGGTCTTTTCCTCATTCTTTCTCGTTCTCCTACAAACTAAGAAGAGCTGCACCACCCAGAACCCCTGATGGAGAATTAAGCTGAGCTTCCTGGTAGGAACTCTAAGGCAAGGCAAGGTGACTTACAGCAGCTAAGCTGAGGGGCAGTGCTGGCTCCTCCAGACCCAACCAGCAGACATCCCAGACATCCATCACTACAGACATTCATGGGGGCACAGGAACCCCTGCTCTCCAAGTACACAAAGCAAATCTCCCCTGATTTTGGTTTGGTTTGATTTGGTTTGGTTTATTGTTTTGGTTTTATGTAGCCCTGGTCTTGAACTTACAGGCATCCACCTATCTCTGCCTCCTGAGTGCTGGGATTAAAGCTTTGTGCCACCATCACAAGGCTAACTTATCCCCCTTTAATGCACCTCCAGCTCTCCTTGAAAGAATTTCCTGTTCATTTCTCTCTGTTTGAAATACCTAGGGAAAAGGGAAAAAGGAAAGCCAGCCAGCTCTGGCCTGAGATGTGTCCCTTTTCCCCTGGATGCTTATCTCTCTGTGCTTCTCAGGTGATCCCTGCTACCCATTTGCACATAGCACACATTGGAGTGTACACGGGGGGGGGGGGGGAGAGGTGGCTGTGGCAACCACCCACTTGATCAGGCTATCCTTAATCATTACAAAAACAACTATTTTGCAAGGTGCTTTCCCAAAGCCATCAGCAAGTAAGAGAAAGGCCAGGAAAACAGGGGAGCAACTGGCCTGAGTGTCAGGTGATTCAGGGCTCCAAGCTAAAATCACAGGCTGATATTCACGGTTTAAGTTTCACATTTGAAAACTTGTATTTGCATGATTCAGAAATCAAGAAAAAAATAAAAGGATAATTCCTCAACCTCACCCATCGCCACCCCATGTATTGTCACACTTATTTGTTTCTGTGCAAATATGAACAAATGTGGATGCACGTATTTGCATCCCTTCCCGTATCACAGAAAACATGGCCTACTACACTCACAGGCTGGCTGAGGCTGCCACAGTAAAACTGCACAGCCCAAGAGGTTGAATGACATAGACCCAGAGTTTCAGTCAGTTCTGAACACCAGAAGTCCAAGAGCAGGTATGGCACAGTGGTATCTACCATCTCGGAAAGGCTGAAGAACCAGACCTTAGTCTCCAGCCTTCATCCTCTTTAGAAATGTACTCATCCATCAACACATTGGATGTTGCAAGAGGCAAATTGATGATTTTTACATTCTTTCATCCTTTCTTCACAGCATATCATACGTGTGTCTTGCTCCAAACTCCCCCTTGCTTAAGATAACAGACATACTGGATCACGGAATGCCCTCATTTTAACCTGATTACGTCTGAAGAAATCTATCTCAAATAAGGACCTTGAGGTACTGGGAGTGAAGACCTCTGACATGCTTTTGGGGAGAACACAGTTCAGCACCCTGACACTATTCAATTTTCTGCCTTGTCTTGGGAATATGGCCCCTGAGATCTTCACAGTGTTCACTCTCTTCCTCCTAGAGCACTCTTTCCTCATACTACAGCGTGTCTGACTCTCTCTCTCTGTAGACGATGCTTCTTATTCACACCACACCTTTGGTGGGTTCCTTAGCTGAAAGGAAAATGTGTTTATAATCGTTGATAGGCATTGCCAGCCTTTGCCCTTGAGGCTGAACCATGTCCCATTGTGTGGGAAGTCCTGCTCTTCCCTCAGCCATAACAGCACAGCAAGTTCCTAAGGTTTCATTGTTTTTCTGATCTGGTGAGTGGGAAAAGCTTTCTTTGTATCATTTAACTCTCGCCTCTCTCGTTAGCAAAGTCGAGCATCATCTCACATACCTTAGGTCTATAGTCATGTCTTCGTTCTGAGAAAGGACCATGTTTTATTGATCATCACCCTGTTTTGTTCTAGACTGCCAAGCATGCATTACCTTAATCAAATTAGCTGTGATTAGAGATGCAAGCATGGCCCTGGATTTATCATCTGTCTTCCAGCTTTGTGTTTTAGAAAGTTCCAAGCATGTACAAAAGTGCAGGTATGATTCATCAGCTCCATGTCCTTGTTGCTCAACCTCGGTGGCCACCAACACATGGAGAATTGCTGCAGTGGAATGCTTCTCCAACCCCAGTCTTGCAGCATTTTATCAATCACCCAGAATGCTACTTGTATCTCTTGTTCTAAGAAAGGACACAACTCAGTATTGTTATCATATGTACAAAATGATGATGGCCCCTTAATATCAAGAAATGGTCAGTGTTCAGATGTCCCCGAACATACAATGGCTGTGTCTTTTCCATCCACGGTAGCACCTTTGACCTTCAAAGTCTCATTTTTTTAAGAGTTTGGGCTCCTGCTCTGGAGGTTCCCAAACTGGATTCTCAGCATGTTTGCAGCATGGTCCTCTGTCTTAGGCATTCCCTGTGGACTGGTAGCTAGATCTGCAGGCTTCATTTGCTGAGCTTTGACTGGAGGAGGGTACCATAGCGTTGTTGCTGATGAGGGTACCTCCTCCCAGAGCACAGCATGTCTGCTCTGACTCCATCAGGACACTGCTGCTGCGCAAGGAGGTTTTCTTAGTTAGGGTTTCTATTGCTGAGATAAAATACATGACAATTTATTTCCGCTGACAACTCTCAGGTCATACTCCATTGCTGAAGAAAACCAGGGCAGGAACCTTGAGGCAGGAACTGAAGCAGGGACCATGAGGGAAGGTGCTTATTGGCTTTCCCTCATGACTTGCTCAGCCTGCTTTCTCATACAACTCAGGACTACTCACCTGCCCAGGGGTGATGCCACCCACAGTGGGCCCTCCCACATCAGACATCAATCAAAAATGCCCTACAGACTTGCCTTCAGGCCAATTTGATAGAGGTTTGATCCCCCCCCCCCCCAGTTAAGATTCCCTCTTCCCAGCCATGTCTAAGTTTTTGTCAAGTTGACAAAGAATCACGTGGATATTTGCTTTCCAAGTCTTATTCATTCTTCACTTATTTCCTAGAATATACCTCTGAAGAGAAACTTCTTATCAATTATTTGATAACACAGACGTGTAAGTCACACAGCAAAGATAGGATCGATGTTTGACTCTTTTTGCTTTACAACCCCTTTTGGAAATAATGCTGAGCTTCGTGGGGCTGGAGAGATGGCTTTGGTAGTTAAAAATGCACACAGAGGTTCAGTTCCCAGATGGCTTTGGTAGTTAAAAATGCACACAGAGGTTCAGTTCCCAGCACCTGCATGGTAGCTCACAACTGTCTGTGACACCAATTCTAGAGGGATCTGATGCCTCTTTTGGCCTCCAGGGGTACTACATACATATGGTGCATATTCATAGACATATGCACACACTCATGCACAGAAAATAAAAATGAACAAATTAAATAAAATTAGAAAACAAAGATTTTTAATACATTGCTGGGTCGTCTTAAGATTCCTTGAGGATTATTATTATTATTATTATTATTATTTTTTTGTTTTTTCAAATTATTTATTAGAGTGTCTGACTCAAGGAACTAGAAAACCATGCCTCCAAATATTGTACAGTTCATGCTTGACATACCACTTGAAAATACTGGACCCAGACCTTGAACTAAGGTCCAAAGTGGAACAGTAACTGGATATGGACTGGGGACAGCAGCAGCCTGAATGGCCAGACCTCAGCCTGATGAACCTGGTTCACATTCATGTTNTCNGGTTCAATGCCTCAGACTCAATCTGAATCACTGTCTGTCTCAGCTTCTTTCACATCCACACTGAACTTATACTCCTGGTCACATCCCATGTATGCGTCACTCATGAAGTACAGGGTATAGTTGTGGCCACCTGTGGCTGGGGCCACAAAGTCTAGCTTCACCTTGGCTTTCTGCTGCAGGGTCAGCCTCTTGATGGAGATGAGGCTGTTGGACTTGGCGTCTCCAATCACAACCCACCAGCCCTCTTCACGTTTCTGTGGGAAGAGAGGTGCAATAACAGGGCCTGTGACTTCCTCCTCTCGCTCCAGTTGCACTAGCACCACAACTGGCCCGCCACTGCGGATGCTATCTTTATCCACCACCTCATAGGACAATTCAATATTCGGGTAGCGGTTACAGAAGCGGGCTACATCTGCAATCTGGCTGTCAGTCAACTGAAGCAATGCATTCCGTTCTTCATCCTCCATTTCCATGATGTCAAAAACACTCTCCACTCCCTTATCTGTGCAACGTTTGATATGCTCTGAGGTAAAGTGTGGTAGCTGCTTCAGGTAAGAGTCCTTAGACCACATGGCTTGGGTGACCATCTGAGCCAGTTCCATGGCTGCCAGAGCAGGACTAAGCCACCCATTGCTGGAGAGTACATCCACACAGGCCTGAATGAGCCGGATTGCCTTACTAAGGATCTCCTCTGTGTCTGACTGTAGTTCATAGACTCACCTTCTTCTGCATGCTTTGTGTTTTGGTTCATCAGATACTGTTCCTAGTGATGCTCCAGTTGTTCCATCTTTGGCTGGCCAGCGGGGGTCCCTGCCCCATGGCCCCTTCCCCTTCTGCACAGCCTCAGCCACCACTGTGAAGCGCCTTGCTTCTTGCTCTAGCAGGCTGTTGCGTGTCTCTCTTGTCTAGTTCCTGCTCAGTGGGTACCTGCAGCCAGCCTTTCCTCCAGAGAGCCTTGCTTCTTTAGTGGGGGAATGGTGTTTTGAGACAGTACAGCAATGCTTCTGAAGTAATCTGTTCTAATTAGTGTGCACAGCACTGTCACTGCTGCATAAAAAAAAGTCCCTACTCCAAGGTTAGGAAGAATTAGAATATGCTTACAAAACTAAAACTATCAATGGGCCCAGAGAATACAGTGGGCACAGGAAAATATGAAGTTGGGGATCCAGAAAATAAAATCAAGCAAATTCTTAAGATGCAGAACAAAACAACAAAGAGAAAAACACGTAATAAAAACATTTTAAGAAGCATAGGAAGGGGCTAGAGAGATGGCTCTGAGCATAAGAGCACTGATTGCTCTTCCAGAGGTCCTGAGTTCAAATCCCAGCAACTACATGGTGGCTCACAAACATCTGTAATGAGATCTTATGCCCTCTTCTGGTGTGTCTGAAGACAGCTACAGTGTACTTATGTATAATAATAAATCTTTGGGCTGGAGCAAGCGGGGGTTGAAAGGAGTGAGCAGAGGTCCTACATTCAATTCCCAGTAACCACATGAAGGCTCACAACCATCTGTACAGCTACAGTGTACTCATATACATAAAAAATAAACAAATAAATCTAGAAGAAAAGACATTGAAAAAATTAATAACAAACATGTAGAGCAGATCCTTGTGCTTAAGAGATTCGCATAGCAGGTTCATACAACCATGGTTTAAAGTTCAGGGAGAAGCTGCATCTGTATTGAGATACTGACATTTCTTGATATCATCCTTTAAACAATATGGAAAAAACCTTATTTATATTTATGTCGTGTTTATATTGTAGTAGGTATCACAGGTAGTCTAGAGATATTTGAGGTATGAGAGAACACGTGCAGGTTGTTGGACAAATAATACACCACTATATAGAAGGCATGAACGGTTGTGGATTCTGCTATCCATGGGCAGTTCTGGACCATTGCCCCTCAGTGCCAAGTAATGTGAAACTCCAGCCTTGGGACATGGCACAGCATTGCCAGCTTGAGATCACAGCAGCTCTGATCATCTGAAGGAGGGCCCACTCACATGCTCTGTGGAAGCAGAAAGGACTCGTGAGGTCCACATGGCAAGGCATGCCCCTCCCTGAGATGTGTGTGTGTGTGTGTGTGTGTGTGTGTGTGTGTGTGTGTGTGTCACACTCATTGGTCACCAAGCTAGATGGGTAGATTTGTTCCTCTGATCTGCCTCTACCCTCCCTACCTGGGGTGCGCAGACTTAGACTCCCCAGGAAAAGCAGTGCCACATCAAGAGACAGCCACACTGCTCCGCTTGTAGGTAACCTCCCAGAAGTGGGATCTGTGACTCAGTCAGCTTTGTTACTAAAACAGGCTCTGCAGAGATGTGCTTCTGACAGAGATTTACCTGTGATCAGCATTTATGCAGATCTTTGTGTTCTTCTCTCAGACTTTTTAAAAGATTTCATCTTTAATTATGTGTGTCAGAAGCAAAGCTCCATCTCTGTGTCACATGGAGGGACACGGGAACAGAGGGAGGCAGCGTGGCAAAGGCAACTTCTTTCTGAAAACGTGAGCCATGACCCAGACTGGGGGAGCAAGCATACTGGGGTCGGAAATACACTTGCTTTTTGGTTTGGTTTGGTTTTTAAATTCTAAGGACTGTGCCTTTTTCTTCATTGGCTGGGGAATCCAACTTCACAGTCTTCCTAGGAAGAAGCAAAATTTTGACCACAAGCATTCTGTCTTAGCCTCTGTGGTCCAGTGGAGTCGCTGGTAGTTTCCCTGAATGGGAGTGTTTGGTCCATTATCTATTCAGCATCTATTATGCACCAAGGTATGTTTCTTTTCTAGTCTATGTTCACCACAAAACAGACCAGATCACTACCTCAGGGAGTGGGGGCCAGATGGGGGTGTATTTTTTTTTTCCTTCTAAAAAGATCACTTAACAATCAGGAGAAAAGATATTTGGTTTACATTTACATAAACAAGTCACAGGAAGCTTATTGACAATTACAAGTGAACAGATAAAAAATAACAACTCAACCTTGACAATAGTAAAATAACAAGAAGGGTCAAAGGGACAGAATTGTAGTTTAGTTTGACTATATTAGTTGGCATTATTTCCAATTCAGAGTTGGACAGCTCTTTGTTGCATAAGGTAGATAACTGTTCCCGCCCTGAACAACGGAGTTTCGTTTTACAAAGAAAGGCTGGAAAGGAAGAAACAAAGAGCTAAAAGCCTGATGGCCTCAAAGTGACTTTCCTTGTAAGGGGATGGAGATGGGGCCAAGGGAGGACCATGGGGAAAGTAGCTGCTCAGTTAACGTAGGACTTCAAGGTCTGACAACTGAATCTGGTCTGTTCTGAACTTTGGCTGCTCTCTCTCGACTCATCTTGATTTCTGCAAGGTCAGATAAATGGCTCCGTTCCAGTTTAGTGATGAGGACCTTCTGTAGAAGTGACTACAATTTGATTTTTTAGCCTGGTCTGTGAAAGAACTTAGTTCAAAAAAGAAAAAGAAAAAATGGTTTTCTGTGTTGTTTTCGTATAACACATGTGGAATATACATCAAGGGAAAAGACATTTCTTAGAGGCTGGAGAAATGGCTCACAGCTTACGGGCATTTGCTGCTTATGCACAGGACCAAGAGTTGCTTCCGACTACTTGTAAGATGGTTCTCAACTGTCTGCAACTTCATTTAAAATTTCCAATAGTCAATCACTTTTTGCAATTTTATTTACTTTTTATTTATGTGTATGTGTGTATGCTTGCTTGTCTATATGTACACCACATGCATGCAGATACCCTTGGAGGCCAGAGAGTGTCAGGCCCCCTTGAGTCGGGTGATTGTGAGTGTCCTGTGGTGCTAGGAACTGAGAACGGGTTGCCTGGAGAGGAGCCAGAGCCACTGAGCCATTTCTTCAGCCCCTCAAGTACTTAATCTTGTCATTTTAACTTTCCTCTAAGTTAATATAAAACTCTTATCAAAAACTGCTGAATTTTTTCTTTTCTCTTTCTAAAATCTCTTAAAAATTTAAACATGAGACAATATTTTAGCTTATTTTTCAAACATCTAGCCTCTTTTTTCCTATCAGGATTTATTAACTAACTCCGTTGATTTATTACACTGTATTTGACATGCCCCAACAGAGTCGGGACACAGCTCCTCTTTGTTCCTGTGGAACAACCCTCTGTCCTCCTGTGGCCGCTGTGACTGCTGTGTGTATGGCTGCTCGCTTCTCTATGGTCCTCTCCAAAGAAATTTATTAAAATATTTATAAAATAAAAATTAGCCAGGCGTGGTGGCGCAAGTCTTTAATCCCAGAACTTGGGAGGCAGAGACAGGCGGATTTCTGAGTTCGAGGCTGGCCTGGTCTACAGAGTGAGTTCCAGAACAGTCAGGGCTACACAGAGAAACCCTGACTCGAAAAACCAAAAAAAACAAAACAAAACAAAAAAAACAAACAAAAAACAAAAAACAACAGCAACAACAACAAAAATTATATTCTGATAAAGTGAAAAACAAAACACGGTTAAAACATACTTTAAATGAAAGCAAATCAAACAAACCCCCAAAATACCCCATCAAGGAAAACAGTTGTAAACATCGAATAGGTGTTATTACACCTCTGAAGATAATATACACAACGAAATAGAAGGCTTTACATTTAATTTTGTTTTTAGTACCTAGTTTTAAGAGCAAAATAAAAACACGTGAAACTGGAGAATTGCTGAATTTAAGAAAAATTGTTTTTAATCCTATCTTGGTCCTAAAGATTTCTCCAAGGTTATAAAGCTAAGGTCCTTGTCTGCCCGTCCCAAGTCCGTCCTGTAGTTACTCTCGGCTGAGCTCATTTTGTCTCTCCAGTACCTTGAGTGGCGTTTGTTGGCTGTATTCTAAGTTTTCACTCTGTCGAGTATTTTAACATTTACATTTGGTTTCATAAACACTTTTCCCAGTTGCTTAGCTTGGGGTCTGTGTTTATATGACTTCAACATTTCTGTTTATATTACACAGCACTGGTGTTTGGACTAAATTTTCTACATTGCTAAATTTAAAAAGAAAGTTAAATCTCATCATTGGTTCTATTTATGGTCAAGGATTTTGTTTAATAAGAAGCACCATATGCAGCATGTCTTGTGCTTCTTCATCAAAATCAATATCCAGTTTCCTTTCGGTCTGAACTCCTTTGTCCTAATTCTCTCAGACCTCACTTTCTTCCCCGTAGACAAGGCCTGGTGATGTAGACCTGTAATCCCGAGTGCTCAGGAGACTGAGGTAAGAGAATCGTAAGTTTAAACCATCCTGGGCAACTGAGTGAGACCCTGTCTTGAAAAGCAAAAAGGGTCCCGGGGATACAGTTCAGTCATAAACATACACAAAACTAGAAGCACTGAAGGCAGAAAATACTTGCTTATACGCATTAATACCTAGAGAACACCCACAACATCGCCAGTGGAAAGACTGATTTCTCTGTGTAAATCTCCGGAGCACACGTGTGCTTTACACAGACCGTTCTCCGCTTTTCTCTCTCCTGTGTATGCTCAGTGTCTGAGTTCCATGGGAAGGACTCCCCTTGGACTGACTCGCCGTTACAGCTGGTCTCCTCCCTCCCCTCAGCCTCATGGCTCTCCTCTGGAATTGGGTCTGGACCTTCCTTCTGTATCAGACGTCAGCTGCCAGTCATGCCCGCCTGATTCACATATGTCTAAATTACATATCAGAGCGGTAACACCGCCAGAACTTCAGTATCTTCTCGTCAGAATGCAGCCAGTTTCACCGAATTCACTCTTTGCTGTTCTTCCACATCGCACAGAACTCTGGGAAGTTCTCTGCTGCTCTTTGGGTTCAGTTTCCCTCCAGACAGGGTTCCATACAGTTCTGTGTACATCCCTGCTGATGTGGGCCTGCATTTGCATACCATCTTCCTCTCTGTCTCTCCGTCTCTGTCTGTCCGTCTGTCTGTCTCTCTCTCTCTGTCTTGGTGTGTGTGTGTGTGTGTGTGTGTGTGTGTGTGTGTTAGTCCAGTGCTCCACCCCTGAGCTACACTCTCAGCCTTCATTCTTTCTCTGCAGTTTGCGTATGTTCATGGGGACAGACATACGCTCCAATCGATTGTCTCTGCTCCTGTGGAGATCTGAGTCTCCTTTGCTTCTTGTTGATCTGAGGCTGGGGGATCTTAAGTTAGGTAAGACAGCACTGAGCCTGCTTGGGGGTTGAGGGGTCAGCTCTTCTCAGGGGTCTAAACACTGCTGTTTTCCAAACTCTCATTTTGTGACAAATACTGGTAGACTCACTTTCACGGGGATGTGTCCTGCTCCTCCGGGCTTTGTGTCATTTTTTGTCACATGGCAAAGAGCCCTGCAAAATGGTCCTTCTAGGGTCTAATAAAGACGAACAAGGATCATTCTGAAGAATGTCCCTTCTTTCCCTCCAAAGCTGCATATTTATACTCGCCTTTCATTTTTCTCTAGACCAGAGGACACTATGAGAATGTTCTGTATCTTGCATGCAGAAGTGGCTGAAAGGGAGACAGGAAGCTTAAAACTCCCATCAGCACAATGGCTGGGTGACCGTTTGACATGTTAAAAGCTAGACCTTGGTGTCCAGGCTGGATTGGTAGGAAAAGAAGCTACACAAAAGGGGACAGTTGGAGATCTTAGCACTGAAGGAAGAGCTGGGGGAGGGGGAGGAATCAACATTAGAGCCAGATGTGTACAGCAGCTGTGAGACCCAAGCTGGGCAAACTGTGGGGAGCCTTCCATCCATGTGGTGTGCTGGACTGCAACATCAGACTACCTGAAAATGTCAGTCACCCCTGATTCTGACAGACTGTGCTGGCTCTAAGCTCTTGTCCCAAGAGTAGGGGCAGCATGAAGAGGAGGAAGCAAGAGCAAAGGCATCAGGTGGGAACAGTAGAGAAGGGACCTCATAGTCAGGGCTGAGCAGGGAGCGGGAGAGTGGTGACTGAGCAGTCAGCTGTTGCAGGGGACACACAGCACACCAACACAGTTGCAGATGTGTAATAATAAAGGTTACACTTTTCCCTTGAAATGAAGTTTTAGTCACATTTACGTTCTCATTGTTTTACTGTGTAAACTTGTAGTTGTAAACACTTCCTAAATTATGAATGTGGGTTTAATAGGCCCTCTTATACATACCTTTGCTTAGGTAAATATTAGTGAGATTATATGATTTCGAGAGATTCTTTCAGGTTTTTGTTGCTTTGTTTTGAGATAGAATCTCACTATGTAGCCCAGGCTGGCCTGGAACTCACTATTGTAACTAGACCACGCTGGCCTCAAATTCCCTGAGACCTATCTGCCTCAACCACAGGCCAGCCACCATACCCACCTTCTCTCAGTATCTTAGTGACATAAAATTTACATACGATGAAATCTCAGGCCTGAATTTGCAACTGAATTTGCAACTTAGTACATTTTGAGAAATCTCTATACCCACCTAAGCAGTAGCCAGTCAGACCTCTCCCTTATCCCAAAGCTCTCTTGTCCCAACCGACAGGTCAACCTTCACTGCAAGTCCTAGAGCCCTCTGCTGACAGAATCTCATATGCATCATGTGCTCTCTGTACCTAGCAGATGGGTTCATTTATGTATTTCAAGGTTCAAGACATATCTGTGCTTTGGTTCTTTTTCACCACTTAGTAGTATTCCATGGTATGGACATACCACAAGCAGTTCCTGATGTTTTGTTCTTAGACTTCTGCTGCTTCCAATTTTTTACTATTCGGTATGTGCCTTTGAGTTGATTAGCTTTCTGTCTATATAACCAAGAGATAAAGTCATTTCTTATTAATATAAGAGGGGTTTTGTTGTTGTTCACAGCTCTGAAAGATACAAACCATGATTGATTGACTCTATTGTGTTGGGCCACTGTGGTTGAGCAAAGTCTTTCATGTCATGGCTGAGAAGGAAAGGAAGAGATTGGACCCTGGTGCCCTTCGAAGGAATGTGCCAGTGACACTGGACTCTACTTGTAAGTAGTTCCATCACCTCTCTAAAGCACCACAGGCTGGGGTCCAAGCCTTCAACACATCCAAAAACAAACTATAACTGTCCTCTTGACAGCCTGTGCTTTTGTTTGAGTTGGGTAAGAATTGGATATGAAGTTTGTGGTATATTTTTCAACCCTTGGAAAACCATCATTCTTCCAAAATAGTTGTTTCATTTTATTCTCTCGAAAGAAAGAAGGGACAGCTCTGCCTCACCATCCATCAGCCTTGTCCTTCTTCTTCTATAAGCTATTCTGATAATGACACTTCGTCATGGCTTTAAGCAGCGTTTCCCTGGTGACTGACTAATGAGGCAGCCACCTCTTACTGTGCCGTTGTCCATTTTTAGTTCTTTTGAAGTGTCTAAGTCTCTTGCCTTTTAATAGATATTGGTTCCAGTGACCTGTTTAAAAAGTCTAACACTTGCCAGTCATGTGCCATTAAAGAGCATTGGGAGTAACCATGAATTACGTATGTGACAGTGTTGCACCCAGTCTTATAATCTAGTGACACCGTAGCCACCTTAGCTTTGGGGAGCTCTCTAGGGTGTTTGCACAATCCCTGGTGGTCACCTTCTCAGTATATGTGAGTCTGTCTCTATGTTCTGCTCTGTTTCAATTTCCACTCCCACACCATGCTGTCATTTGGTCTACACCTCTACTTCTTCAAGGTTGCTTTGGGGACCCGTGGTCTTTCCAGTTCATGAAAGTTAGAGAATTCACTTAGCAACTTTCACCTTAGGAATTTTCTGGACTTTTGGTGGGATCATACTAAATCTATGAATCAATTTGGGGAGAGCAATGTATTTTAATTCACAGTTGTGATCCATTTTCCACATCTTTAAATCTTTAAGTTCTTGATGCAATGTTTTTTTATATGTAAAAGTGTTATATACAACACAGAGTGTGATTGCATTAGAAGTGGTCAACTATGATGATTTGATTTTTCTGGAGTCTGTACTTTAAACAGACAGATCCGTACCTAGCACACCAGGAAAGCCCTCAGTAAACACTGTATTTATTAGTAAAGATCAGTAGACACTCAGAGTCTGAGTTCTAGATCATAACAATTTTTAAGTGCAGTGGTGACTTAGTAAAAAAAATGGTAGCAAAAAAAAAAATAGTAGTTGGACTGAAGTCTTACACAAACATGTCCAGTCTTACACCCAAAGATTTGCCGACTTTGGTTGCCCTTACATCTTTCCTCTCTGCCTAGTTAGAATGTCCCACTGCTTCCAACTGATCACCATTGTCTAGGCCAGGTGCCCTGCTGTTCCAGGGACAACGAACTTGTCCTCAAGCTTCCATCTCTCATTGGCCAATGCAGCCATCATAGTTTTTGAAGCACACAGCCACTTCAGGTCTTTGTCTTTTCCATGAAACAAAATAGTTCAGACTCGACTACTTGAGAGAATTGTTTTTAACTGTGGCATGCAAATATATTCTCCATCTATTGATGATTATTAAGTTAGAAAATTTTAATTACTTATTACTTAAAAAATTAAAAGCAAATGCTTTGACTAATTTGTCTAAATTAAAATGTTTGAGTCACCACTCTGATTCCTAATCTAATTATAAAGTTATTAACTTGAAATCCTGCAAGAAACAGGCTCCTGCTTCTGCCTCTGTGAAGATCATCTGACTCTTGCCACAAGACCACAGTGCTTGCAGAAGAACAAACATCAGATTGAGTCTCCTTTATTAATGCTTTGAATTGAGGCTTCTAACTACAACATAAATCATGATTTACAACGTGATTAGCACTGACTCAGTGTAAGCAAAACCCTCACCACCAGGAAGCCTCATATCCTAGGACAGTTATCTGGCTACCACTCAGATGACCCTAGAAGAAGACATCCAAGTAATTTGCAAAATTTACCTCAGTAGAAGGAAATCTTTCCTCAAGAGAATAACAGGTTTTTTGTTTTTTTTTGTTTTTTTGTTTTTTGCTTCAAAGGGGAGTATCTGCTTAGTCTTCATAATTGATGACTTTATGATCCATTCTATAAACCTGGCATCATTATGTGGAGAGGAAGTATGAAGCCAAAGGATGTAGTGCCTTTCTGCATTTCCGCTTGCCAGCTTGGAAGAGAAGAAGAAAGAGGCTAATTATGCAGCCTGGCGATGCTGCTGCATTCCAGCAGTTTCGATGGACAAAACGGCATCCATCATCCTTTGCATGACAAATTTTCTTTGCCTCCCTCCCCAACCCCAGCTCATGATAACATAATTACATTCCATTTTTTCATAGCAAGGGGCCTGCATTTTCTTTTAGGCAGGACAACAGCTGCAAATCTCAACCTTGATGCTGCCTTAAAATGGTAAAATGGTGGCTTTTGTTCTAGTCTTGGCAATTGGCTTTTAAACACTCCTGCCAGGAGGCCACTCCTGCCTGGCAAATTTTCCCATTGGAAAATAAAAAAAAAGCATTTATCTCCGAGACTTTCATGGCGCGATGCAAAGGAGCTCCGCGGCGCTTAGTGCTTGTCCGTACTGTAATTTTTCCTTGGGCCACATTGTTTGGAACTGTGTGGAGAAGATGAACGCTGCTCTCATGCTTTTTATAGCCTGGTAATTGCTAAAGGAGCATTGTCTTTGTGTCAAGCCAATCTGAACATTTTCATTCTCCTCTCTATTTATGTCTACTCATGCATCCTAGCATCAATGTTTTCTGAGAGTTGGGGACATCAGGCCAAAATCTTGTCAATAAAATCCCCATGCTTTATGGCAAAAACTCTCAGATCCTGAATGTATACTGATAATAACTCATATTTTAGGAGGTATCACTGTGTGGCGAATGGCACTCTAAAGTCTTGCTGGTAAAATATCTGCTACAAAAGCCACAGAGCAAGACCACTATTACCTTTGGTTTTCAAAGGAAGAGAAGCTTGAGAGAGTATATCAAATGTGTTGAACCTGGATTTCAGGTAGCCAGAGGCCATCTTGGTGGCCTTGATATCCTGCTTCTTCCATTATGCTCACTGCCTGTCCCAAATTCTTAGGAGGGTCACACCCCTAAGGGAGACAACTGAGCTAATTCCTCAGGGTGTAGTAGCACACAGATATGAAAAACCTATATTATCCAGTTCCATATCACAACAACCAAAACTACTAAGATTAGCAACTTATAGAAAAGGACGGCTTATCTTGGCTCCTGGCTTCAGTGCATGATCACTGAGCCCTTTGCTCTTTGGCCCATGGCAGTGTAGTATGGTGGAACTGTGTGCTCATCTCATGGAAGCAAAGAAAGAAAGAGAGGGACACAATATGCAATCATAGGCAACGCGCCCTTCCAGTGACCTGACTCCTTCCATGAGGCCCCCGATATTTCCATGGACTGGGAGCCAAGCCTTTGTCACACAGGCCTTTGGGAAACATCCCAGAGGCAAACT
The DNA here is from genome assembly GCF_900095145.1 of Mus pahari. NCBI lineage: Eukaryota > Metazoa > Chordata > Mammalia > Rodentia > Muridae > Mus > Mus pahari. The sequence continues at coordinate 105,672,257 of NC_034591.1, read as the reverse complement.
GTAGCAAAGCAATAGATTTAACAAAGATTAACTATGTTTTGCATGCTGGATACCTCGGTGAAGTTTCTCCTACTGGTTTTAAATGGTGGCATATTACTAACGTGGGTGTCAGGAGTTTTCCTTCATCCCATGTGGTAGCACTGAAGAGCAATAAGTAGTCTCTCACAGGTAAGTGGAAGGACAAGTCTGGCTGCAGTGAGATGGTTAGAATGGAGAGATCATGACGAGAGGAGAGACAGAGAGGTGCTGGGGCTGCCAGCTTTCCAGCCGTCTTGGGCATGTTGCCATACATGCAATTCAAGACACTCCAGGATAACAGCCCTACTTCCAAGTGCTTACAGCCTTCCCAGGTGACCCTACAACCCTAGGCACATAGATAAAATAAATGGCTACCCCTGTTTAAACCACTCTTTTGGGTCGTCTGATACGAAACACTACACAAGACACCGGCAGAGAACACCTGCAAGAATAAATTCTATAGGTTCAGATCTGAGCTAATTGTTGGCTGAGGACCCAGTAGCATTTCTATTGTGTGGGCACTGGGGGAATGGATATTATTATTATTGATTGGGCTTGTGTTTCATAAATCAGGTCTTTCTTGAAAGGTAACATAATTCATTGCATAAGCTATGAAAAATTTGCCTTGGGAACAGTAAAAACAGTGAATCCAGAAATAAGACCAGGTGGAGAGGCTTTGGCAAGGGAGGGAAGTTAAAACCGTGTCTTTGCTGATGCTGTCCACATGGACACAGAATGGAAAAAGGAAGTCGGAATACAATCAAGAACCTTTCTGGTGGCTCAGCCTCTGGAGAGCAGCAGAGACAAAGCCTGGGGTCCCAGTGTACACCGTAAGATCTGTTTTAAGTGGAACACTTTATATGCTTTTTTGTATTCAAGGTTTTATTTTATTCTCCTTGATATTTCATAAGGTCCTTCTGAACATTCTGCCCTACTTGGGCCATGTGATGGTAAGCTGGACCCAGGCTATGCTTCCAGTGGGGAGCAACAGTATCATGATGTGACGAAAATGCCGCCACTCCGTACATTCTAGGATGCTGTCATCAAAACCATGATTGCAATAATGACTGTTCAGTGAACAGCCACTGTTACTGCTTCCAGTAGCTGCACACATTCAGGCATCCTAATATCCTTACCAGGAAGGTTCCAGTGCTATCCCTGCTATGTGGGGTGTGTGTGTGTGTGTGTGTGTGTGTGTGTGTGTGTGTGTGTGTGTGTGTGTGCTTGGAGAAACTAATGAGCAAGACACAGAGGTAAAATACCTTGCCTGGTTCTGCAAGTTGGCACCCAGGCAGCTTGTCCTCAGAGTCACTCTAGCCAGAGCCTCCCACAAACAGAGACAGATGGAGGACACCCAGTGCAGGAGCTAATGCAACCATCCCACACTGTGTTATGTCACTAGGGTCCTGCTGACTTGCCTGTGGGTTCCTGGAGGGCAAGAACTCCTCCCTGCCTGCCTCCATGTCCCCAGAAACCAGTGTGGTCACATCCAGTGCCATGAATGTGTTGAGTTTTTGTTTTGTTTTGTTTTGTTTTATGCTGTAAGGACTGGATTCAATTTAAAATGATTCTGAAACCTTTGCATGAGATATCCTATTCAATTTGTTCCAACCAACAAAAAAAAGACACATTGACCATTTATCATGCAGCTTGGAATAAAGAACATCTCTAGGGGATTTGTGGGTGTCTATCTATCTCTGATTTCCCCACGGGGAAAGGTACCAGCTCAGCAAGTATACTCCCTCATCCCTGGCCTCAGCCATCATGTTCCTTCAGAACCTCCCCTCTACATCCAGCCTAAGGATTTCAAAGAAGATGGAGCCCACATGGCTGCATCAGTTCTTCAGCTCTTTGCTTAATGGGTCCATGGCACTCCCAGGAGGCCCTGGAGTGGCAGCGTACTTTGGCACTCTGTATGCTCTCTTTCCTGAGGTACAATTCCTGCTTCCTGACTCCAGGGCTGTGACAGGCCAGTCATGGAACAGAGAGGAAGTGCTGGCGGCGAGTGTTTGAGAAGAGGGTATCTCATCCTCTGGATGCTGAGAGACATGAAGCTGGGAGTTCTTTCTGGTCAACCCCATCTTGCAGTCAGCCATTATTGTAGATTTCTAATCAATCTGGTAATGTCACATCTTTTTTAACTTAAACAATCCAAATTAGGTTTTCTACTAGCCGTAGCCAATGGTATGTAACTAATACACTTGTCACAATTTTGTGCATGAAAATAAAGTTTTCTTTCTCCTCCTTTGTGCTTTTTCTCCCTAAGAACAGTTTGTTCTCCCTTTCCTCTTCATCATCAAAAGGGGCAGATAGAGTGCAACGTGATACCAAGATATGGAGAAGCAGAGGCAGAGACCATGCCACACAGCATACCATTATCCTTGTTCTGTGGTAGGTTATCATGTCACTCTCACTGAGCCCAGTGTAACTTTACCATGGCTGTGGAGTCATGGAAAGAAGCATGTCTGTGCTTTTTTCTGTGCTAGTCTTCATTTCAGGTATCCACTGGGAGCTTTGCAACAAAGTGAAGCACAGATAGGAAGCACACTCCTGTACACACATACGGTGGGTTGAATGACAATGTCCAGGCTCAGATCTTTGAGTATTTGGACCCTACTTGGTGACATTTGGGGACATTTGAGTGTTATGGCCTTGTTAGGGAAGGTGAATATTAAAAGATTTGTGGCATTTGGAGTTCTTGCTTGTTCCAGCTGCCATGCCTACCTGCGGCTAAGCTTTCCCACCATGAGAGTGATGGACACCTATCCTTTTGGAGCTGTAATCCCTAATAATCCCTTTCTTTCTATAAGCTGCCTTGGTCATTGTCTTAGGGTTTCCATAGTTATGAAGAGACACTATGACCATAGCAACTCTTATAAGGAAAACGTTTAATTGGGGCTGGCTTACAGTTTCAGAAGTTCTGTCCAGTTATCGTCATAGCAGGAAGCATGGCACCATGCAGACAAGCATGGTGCTGGCCAAGGAGCGAAGAGTTCTGTATCAGTCAGGAGGACACTTGTCTTCTTCAGGCAGCTAGGAGGAGGTTCTCTTTCACACTGGGTGGAGCTTGAGCATAGGACCTCAAAGCCCACCCCCATAGTGACACACTTCCTCCAACCAGGCCACACGTTCTCTAACAAGGCCACACCTCCTGACGGTGCCACTCCTTGGGCCAAGCATATTCAAACCACCACAGTCGTGGTGTTTTATCACAGCAATAGAACGTACCTAATACAGCACACATTCAGACTGTGGCCTGCACATTGTTTCAAGTACGTTCACAGAAAGGACACAAAAACCAAGACAGAAACTATTTGTTATAAATGTCATCATAGACTGTTGTGTACAAGTGAAGAGTGTTAATAAACATTCCTGACAAATGAGGGCAGGACAAGCCAGAGTCCCTGCCATACCAGTACCGTGACCTTCTAAGCAATGGAGATAGAGGCAACTTGCACAACCTCCCCAAACCTCATGTAAATTAGTCTGCTGCTTTGATGTTTTATTTATTGAATGTATTTTACACATCTTCATTTCATGTATCATCATAAGTTCTGGATCATGGAGGACCAAGATGTAGATCCCTATAGTAATACAATGAAGGTAGACAACACATGCTGTTGCACATGTTATTGGCAGGACCTGTGGTTCTTGCCTTAAGTCTGCTTACTAACCAGTGACCTTTCTACCTTGGTTTACCTTGAAGAGACACAAAAGGCTGTTTGATTACAAATCAAAGAAACTATGGTTACCCAGAAACAAAGCCTATGTCTTCATGAATACATTTTTCTCTTAGAAGAGAAATTGTTTTTAACAGTAGGCAATGAGGCTATCAAATTAAAAAAAAAAAAACTAGAACTCACAGTCTTTTGGCTCTAAAGTTTGTGCTCTCTGTACCACCCTACACATATGCCAGAGGGGTCTGCAGGACACTGAATTGCTCGACTACCAGACATTCATGTATAGCTCCTTGGCTTTCTTGTTTTGATGAACTCATCAGTCAAGCCAGGTATTATTGAAGTTGTCCTCAAACTCAGGCTTCTCTTGTTCACTGGGTCTCCTTGTATTGACTGCTGGAGACTGTTTCTCTCTCACAATGTGTAGCAGCAAGTGATGGACACCCATCCTTTTCTCTTGTTATTGGGCAAAGTGGGATTTTTCTCCTGGTGCCTAGGCCAGTTTTTGCTTTGTTGCATCATTAAGCTTTCCTTCTTTTGGCTCACGGTTTCAGGAGTTGCAACACATGGTTATTTGTCCCTGTTGCTTAGGACCTGTGGCAGCTCAACACCTTGTTAAGTGGAGCATGATGTTCATATCACAGCAGCCAGGAAGCAGGGGTTTGGGGAGATGAAGTCCAAAGATTCCTTCCATGGATTATCCTCAGTCCCTCACTTGGTCTACCTAGGTACCACCTCTTAAAGGTTTGCCAACTACCAGCAGGCTGGAGACCGAGCTTTCAACACCAGGTCTTTTGGGGACATTCCAGAGGCAAGCTGTGACACTATCCTCTGAAGTGCCTGGCCCAGATGTCAGTCTTTTGTATGACCAAATCAGTGATACATTGTTCTCCCGTCTCACTTCCCATTCTTCTGGAATGTGCTGAGCTTTCTCTTCTCCCTACCCAAAGACTTTTAGCAAATGGGTCCATTCTAACCATAAAACTAGCAGAGAGGAGAGACTCTGTGGAAATTAGGTTTTGGATGTTATGTGCCCAACTTCCCAGGCAGCTAGAGCCAAGGCCACTTAAGGGATTAGATAGTCCTCAGATCAAAAGCATTAAATCCCTGGACTGTAAAGAAACCGAATGACTTTTATCATGAGAGCAGAAGTCCTGAAGCGAGGAGGCTTTAGTTCAGGATAAAAACTAAACCCCGAAGGAGCAGTGCAGATCATAGAGGCCTGGCTTGTAAAGTTTCAGAGGGAAGTTAAAGAGCTTTTCCAAGACTGTTGGGGGCGGCCCACATGATATTTTGAATTGAGCATGTGTGGTTTCTGGTCAGCTGAAGCTGAAGAATAAGCTGTGATTAATAAGAGACCAGAACCACTGAAGTGAAACCTTTGCTTTCCTGGGACAATTGATTCTGGTTAGCTGGGGCTGAAAAATCTGAAATTAAGAAGAGTCTAGTATCACTGAGGCAAAAATATTCTCAAAAAACCATTTCCTAAGAGTCAGCACACAAAAGCTATGGCCCAGAGATTGCAAAGGCTGAATCTCATGCTGACAGCCAAACTTAGTAAATGTGTAAGAGTCTCCCACATGGTACTGGTTTGGAGGCATAAAGGGATCAAAAAACAACATCTGAGGCTTGGCACCTCCAAAGGTCAGGAAGGGCCATTGTGAACATGAAGCCTTGGCTATAGCCTTGAACTCAGGACTGAGGGGGTCATGAAGAGAAGCTGAGGCTTGGCACCATAAGGCAGGGTCAGAGTTCCTGAAGAGAGGCCAGGAGGCCACTGGTGAGGGTGAAACCTATGGAGACCACAGCATATTGGAGATGTCATAGCCATAGGATGACTGCCAAGGATGGCAATAACTCTAGAGTGAGGCCAGCCTGAACCTATGAGATAAGCTGTGTGTGCAGGGAGTGGCAGAACTAGAGAAATGGAGCCACACAAACCCTTTGGAGCCCAGACTATCGTGAGTGACTCCCAGATGCCGGACTTAAGCTAACAGTGTTATTTACACTGTTAGACTTTTGTTTTGCTTGGATTTAATTGTGGCTGTGCCCTGGGTCTTCCCCCAATGGCAACAGAAAGTGTGTAACTTGTTTTTTATTTACAGAACCTACAGTTGGGAGACTTTGGACTTTTAAAAAAGACATTGGGTTTTTAAAGAGAGCTTGAACTTTAAAAGTGTTGAAAAACTTAAAGACCATGGGATTTTTAAAGGTACTCAGTGTTCTGTATTGTGATATTAACGTGAGCTCTTGGGAATAAACAGAAAGGTAAACATAGTGGTTTAATAGTTATATACTGGTGTGTAATGTTGACAAGAGGTCAGTTGTCTTGGTTAGTTTATCAACTTGACATGTGCTAGATTTATCTGGGAAGGGAAATCTCAATTGAGAAAATAAGTAGGAAAAAAGAGAGAGGAAAAATGAGTAGAAAACAATATAAGATCGAGAGCTATCAGCCGGGCAGTGGTAGTGCACACCTTTAGTCGCAGCACTTAAGAGGCAAAGGCAGGCAGATCTCTGTGAGTTCCAAGACCGCTAGAACTATGCAGAGAAACCCTCTCACAAAAACAAAACAAAACAAAATGACAGAGAGCTATCAACTCCCTTTACTGAAAGAAAGGAGCTGGGCCACTGGAAACTTCATGAATAGAATCACTCAATGTAGCTCTAAGACCAGTGAGAAATTTATTATTATTTATTATGCCATTAACACAACAACCAGTGACCCCAGTAGTTTCTCTTGTAAGAGAAAATGCATTCATGAAGACATGTGCTTCACTACAGGGCAACCATGGTACCTTTGATTTGGAACCAATCAGCAATAATTGTAGCGTGGAGCTCACATTTGCCTATAAGATAAGCCATGTGTGCTGGTCTTGCTAAACCAGGGTAGAAAGGTCACCCGGTTAATAAACATACTCAAGGCAAGAAGACACAAGTCCTACTAGGAAAGTGTGCACCAGCCCACTGCATTCCCTCAGGAATTTTCTCCTTCCACAGGGTTATACTAAAATCTGTATAAACTATGTGTGGTGAGAATGTCCACACTATGTCTGGTTAGAAAAACATAAGGTAAACATTAAATGAACAGAGAGAATTGCACAATCATATCAAGATTGAAAAGGAGTCTGACAAGTCTAATTCATGATTAAAAGAAAATCTTTGCAAAGTAGAAGGAGCTTTATTGATAGATCTCTACAAAAATCATTGCTCACACATCACACACAATGATGGGTTTCCATATCCAGGATCCTTCTAACACCATTCTCTTTAATCGTGTACTAGAACTTACACTAGAACCTAGTGTAAGACAGGAAAGGCAAGTGTCTTAGTCAGGGTTTCTATTCCTGCACAAACATCATGACCAAGAAGCAAGTTGGGGAGAAAAGGGTTTATTCAGCTTACACTTCCACATTACTGTTTGTCTCCAAAGGAAGTCAGGATTGGAACTCAGGCAGGTCAGGAAGCAGGAGCTGATGCAGAGGCCCTGGAGGGATGTTACTTTCTGGTTTGCTTTCCCTGGCTTGCTCAGCTTGCTCTCTTATAGAACCCAAGACTACCAACCCAGGGATGGTACCACCCACTATGGGCCCTCCCACCTTGATCACCAACCGATAAAATGCCCCACACTGGATCTCATGGAGGCACTTCCCCAACTGAAGCTCCTTTCTCTGTGATAACTGCAGCCTGTGTCAAGTTGACACACAAAACCAGCCAGTACAGCAAGTAAAACATGCAGGCTGAGAAGGAAAATGTAAAGCTCTAATTTAGGTAATTATCTATGTAGAGTATCTCAAAGTTTTGCCATGGAAATCTCCTCGGATCTTGGGTTGTCAGTGTTACTTGTCAGTGGGACAGAATCTAGAGTCATCTAAGGAGATGGGCCTCTGAGCACACCTCTGAAGCCCTGTTTAGGGTAAAGGTAGTCTCTGAGAATGACTGTGAAGGCTTATCTTGATTGTGTTTATTGAAACTGAAGGCCCATCGTAATTGTGAGAAGGATCGTTGCTTGGGTTACATAATGTGGAGGGAAAGCACCGGGAACTGAGCACTGGTATGCTTGCCCTCATCTCTCTCTGCATCCCAGTGGATGTGAGGAGCAGCAGCTTCAGGCCCCTGCTGCCTCGGCTTCACCACAGATATGAACAAACTGTGTTCTTGAGTTCTGAACGAGATGAATCCCTTTCTCCCTCAAGTTTCTTGTGTCAGAGTATTGTATCAGAGTAACAGGAAAAGAAGCTAAGAACTAAAAAGTGCTTACAGCAAAGTCACACATTACAAAGTCAACTGCTTTTATGTATACTTCCAAGGAACCAGTGAGACTTGAAAATGAAAACGAAGGAAGTATACGGCAAAAATCTATGAAAATTTGAGATATCTAAGTGAGGAAAAATATAAAACTCTGATGAAAGACATCAAAGATCTAAATAAGTGGAGATGTATCACATGTTCAATGATAGGAAAGGATGACTCAATATTGTCAAGATCTTGACAATAAATTCCATGCAGCCGCAATAAAAACTGGCAGACATCAGGAAGAGAGGGAAAGACACTGGGCTGGTGTGGAGTTTGGAAGTCCCAAAGCCCACCCTCAGTGACACACTTCCTCCTACAAGGCCATACCTACCTCAACAAGGCCACACCTGCTCCTACATGGCTTAACCTCAAAATCCTTTCAAATAGTGACATCCCCTAAGTATTCAAATATAATATAAGCTTGGGAGTGGGGTGGTGGTGGCAGGGGGGCTCATTCTTACATAACCCACCACACGTAGCAACCAAGTACATGTATCCTTAGAGCACCACAAGCTAAAACAACTGAAATAGACAATACACATAACAGAACAGCATCAAATGCTGATCGGGAGTAGAGCAACAGAGATACTCATGACTGGTGACATGGCCATGGGACTCAGTACCCGTTTACTGTGCAACCCAGTATCCACATTTCTTGGTATTGACACTATTAGTTGAAAACATAGACACACACACACATACACACACACACACCTACAGATATCTATATTCATGATCACCCAAACTTGGAAGCAATTAAGATGTTCTTCCATACATGGTCAGCAAAATAAACCCATAGAACTATTCAATTGGATATTATGTAACACTAAAAATAAATGAGCTATCAAGACATGAAAAGAAATGGGAGGAAGTGTCTTAGTCAGGGTTTCTATTCCTGCACAACATCATGACCAAGAAGCAAGTTGGGGAAGAAAGGGTTTATTTGGCTTACATTTCCATACTGCTGTTGATCACCAAAGAATGCAGGACTGGAACTCAAGCAGGT
>NC_034591.1:105643793-105661380 GCF_900095145.1 Mus pahari | reverse complement strand
CCAAGGCTACCAGCCCAGAGATGGTCCCACCCACAAGGGGCCTCTCCCCCTTGATCACTAATTGAGAAAATGCCCCACAGCTGGACCTCATGGAGGCATTTCCCCAACTAAAGCTCCTTTCTCTGTGATAACTCCAGCTGTGTCAAATTGACACAAAGCTATCCAGTACAGGAAACATGACATTACTAAGTGACTACAGTGCTACAATGTATTTTGCAAAATAAGGATTGAGGCTAAGTCAATTAGGAATGTGTTCGGGCCTGGCAGGAAACAGCTTACAAAAGAGAAGAGTACATTTTCTCTCTGCTGCCAGAGGCAGTGCAGGCTGCTAGGACAGCCCTAAGATACCATTAACAAGCCTTTGCACTCTCTTCTGGTCGTCTCTTGAGTGTGATCCACATCTTACACAGTCAGTCATCCATATTTGCCAATTCCTAGTCTGCATATTCAAGCAACTGTAGACCCAAAATATTTTTTTTTACTTGTACATTGTCTTTCCTCACTCTTCTATTGCTGTGAAGAGACAACATGACCACAACAGCCCTTATAAGAGAAAGCATTTAGTTGGAAACTTGCTTATAGTTCCAGAGGTTTAGTTTTATCATCATGGTGCCAGGAAGCATGGTGGGAGGCAGGGGTGGTGCAGGAGAAATAACAGAGCTTCATCCTGATCCACAAGCAGAGAGAGACTGGCTAGGTCTGGCAGTCTTTTGACACTACAAAAGCCACATCCAGTGCCATGCCTCCAACAAGACCATACCTTTTAATCCTTCTAATCCTTTCAAACAGTTCTACTCTCTGGTGTCTAAGCATTCAATTATATGAGCCTATGAAGGTCATTCTTATTCAAACCAATGTAGAGCCAAAATATTTTTTTATTTGTACATTGTCTTCCTCATTCTTCTATTGCTGTGAAGAGACATAGCAGCCATTATAAGGGAATGCATTTAGTAGGGCTAAATGTGTAGGGCTAAAGACTGCTCAGCACTTAAGAACATACACTGTTCTTGCAGAGGACCTGAGTTTGTTCCCATCATCTATGTGCCTTGCAATTGCCTGCAACTCAGGCTTCAGGGGGATCTTAGTCTCTCGCCTGACCTCCTCAGACACTGCACTCACATGCATAGACACATACACATTGACATAACCAATAAATTAAAATAAAATCTTTTAAAGATTGCTTGTACACTGAAGATGTATAGGGTATTGTTGTTGTTGTTGTTGGTTGTGGTGGTGGTTTTTGTATCCCCTAAATAGTACAGTATAACAAGCTATTTATAGTTTCAATGACACTGAATTGGATTTTAAACACTTGACAGTAATTCTCTATAATCTATTTATTATTGTTACTGTGATGATTAAAGGATATGGAGCATGTGCACTGGCTATATGCAACTACTATACTGTCATAATAAGTCACTTACACATGAGAGGATTGATAGCAGAGAGGAGGGATTGCCGTGGCACCAAAGCCTTGAGGACACCAGGAAACGGGTCTCCTACAAGATTCCTACCAGGCATGGTGACAGGAGGAATGGACAAGGAGCCTGGGTTGGCTGAGCTGTCCTTATTCTTGTGTTGTCAGGGGTCTCATGATGTAGTTGTCTCAAACCAGTCTCCAGTAACAAACATGCATTGTTCGCTAACAATGATGTTAGTCATCGGCATTCTTCCTGCAGAGACAGCTGAGAAACAGGTTCTGGGCTTTGTCTTGCTTACTTTGCTTTCTTTTTTTTAATTTTACCTTTTTTCCCCTGGAATAATATTTATATAAGTGAAGGTGAAGTGAGTATTGAATGGGAACCTCTAACTTCTGAGACTTAAAATGTTCTCCAAATTTAATGTCTAGGCAGAAATATGCCAATGTTAGTGCCTCTGTGTGAAGTTTTCAGATCACCCCTTTCCCATGTATAGAGCTTGAAGCAAGAGCCCACGCTATTCCTATTCTCCTTGGGCCATTCTGTGTAGCTTACATGAGTTTGCTTGAACCACTGTAACAAAGTACCACAGTCTGAGGGCTTAACCACAGACCTAACAACAGACCTTTGCCATCTCACAGTGCTGGAGGGCAGCGGCTCCTCATCAAAGTGTCAGTCAACAGGCTGGTTCCTCCTGAAGGGTGTGAGGGAAAATCTTCCAACCCTCCTCTTTGGATCATGAATGAGCATCTTCTCCCTGTGTCTCCACACCGACTTCCCTCTATGTTTGTCTGCCTTCAAACTTGCCCTTCTTTTAAGGGTTCCCACCCATCGTGCTGGATTAGAACTCCACTGAAGAACTTCATCTTAGTTTAATTACATCTGTTGAGACCCTGTCTTCTTCAAGAGTTTATGTAGTTGAGCCTGTAGACACCTCTCCATTATCCACATGACCTCAGCAACACAAGACACAAGGTGCTTTAATCTGATCCCATGGAATCACAATGAAGTCAGTCCACTTTAATGTCTATACCACCCATGCCTGGTCCCTTTGAACCATCATATGCAACAGATACATACAATGTGGCTGGCTCAGCCAATAATAACTCTTCCTTAGTAAAGATGTTCGAATGTATAGCCATGCACTGCACAATCTGCCTTCCCAACAGCTCCCACTCACTCTCTGGCTCCAACATCCCCAGCCATCTTTGCATTTGACATCCCTCTCCCAGACACCCAGTGGCTCCCTTCCTGACTTCTACCTAGTGTATTGTGGGCAACACAATAGCCTTCCACAAAAACGAGGAAAGTCATCAGATAGCCCAGGTCCCAAGGCTGTGAGAACTACCTCACATAGTTGAGGAACTGTACAGATGTGATGACTGCTGGCTATCCAGGCCAACTCAAGTGCCAGACTTCCTTTGTAAACTCTGAATACTTTGGAAACCCTCAAGGCAGGATAATGGCCAGGTCCCTGTCTTGGTTAGAGTTCTAATGCTCTGAACAGACACCGTAACCAAAGCAACTCGTATAAGGACAACATTTAATTGGGGCAGGCTTACAGGTTCAGATGTTCAGTTCATTATCAAAGTGGTGGGCGCACGGTGGCACCCAGGCAGGCATGGCATAGGAAGAGCTAAGAGTTCAGCATCTTCATCTGAAGGCAAACAGGAGAAGACTGGCTTTCAGGCAGCTAGGACAAGGAACTTAAAGCCCATGCTCACAGTGACACACTTCCTCCAACACACTATTTGGAGGGAGTGCCACTCCCTGGGCCAAGCATATTCTCCCACCTAAGGAACTTCAATGGCCAGACCCTATCCCCAGATTTCCCTAATAGCGCTAATGGTCATGTTCTAAAGGCTGTAACCGCCCAGAGGTGGGAGAGTGGCCAGGCCACACTCTATAAGAAGAAAATCCTATCAATTCCGGAGCTTGCTCTAACGATCAGGTCACATAAACCCTCCAATCCCAGGTCAGCCTGGAAAGCTCTGCCCCACAAGGACCCCTTCATAAACCCTGCGTTCTGCCCAGGTCTCTGCTGCTGCTTGCTTGAGTAGAGGCAGCCACCCTCCTGGGTTCTTCCCTCTTGATAAATCTCTTGTGTGAAGTTTGTTGTGTGGTATGACTTCATGGTATTCCTTGGCTCCCAACGGCCAGTACACCTTTTGGAGCAGAGCTGTAACACTTACAATGATGTTAAGGGAGAGGATCCTGGATCACCAGGGCAGTCCAGGGTTCTTAGGGGCATGAGAAGCGGACTTTTTCTGGCCAAGTCCAAGTGGAGATTGAAGGTTTAGGAAGGATTCAAGAGTGACAGGGATCTCAGTCCACTGCGGATAGTCGACTGAGGGTGAGGATCGTGGCAGTAGTGGTTATGAGCCAAGGAGCATGGCAGCCCTCAAGATGGGAACGGCCTGCAGTTGAAAGCCAGTAAGAAATGGGACCTTGAGTCCCTTTTCAAATTCAATGAACTGAATTTTCTCTCTCCCAAGGGTACAGTAAGCAGACTCCCCTATGAAACATTCTAAACACCCCTCTAAAACCCTATGTCTTCCTGGTGAGAGTCACTAAGTGTGTTTTTTTCGATTACTGTGGCAGAAATGAGAAGGTCATCACTCACATCATCCAGGTCTGTGGCAAACCTTCAGAGGGCCTCCTCCTGTCGCTGCCCTGAGGACCTCCTCATTTACTCTGTTTTTTTGTTTTTTTTAATTTTACTTATTTTTTTATGTGTATCCAAGTTCGCCTGTACACATGTACATGCACTGTGTGTGTGGCGCCCGTGGCGGCCGGAAGAGGGCATCAGATGCTCTGGAACTGGAGTTGCAGAGATTCAGGAGCCATTACGTGGGTGCTGGGGATTGAACCTGGGTCCTTTGCAAGAGCAGCCACTGCTCTTAACTGAGAGGTCTCTCTGACTTCATTTACTTTTCTTACAGTGCTTCTAACTCGTAATGCAGTAGTATATATTCATCTGTCTTTGTGTATCTCCCTCACTCTCCTAGTGTGAGGGCTCTGGGGGATAGGGCACTTGGCCTTGACCCTTTGTAGACAGACTTAACAGTTGTTGAAGGGATGCGTGCCATGAACAGGGCTGGGTTTTATCAGATGTTTTCTTTAAATAGATAATCAATTGGATTCTTTCCCATATTTTGTTAATGAGGTAGGTTGATTTACAAAGACTACATCTTCTTAAAATTCTTGTCCTCTGGGATAGAATTCATATGGTCTTGGGGTAAAATCTTACTTTCGTATTGTTCTGGGTTTGAGTTTCTTTATTTCATTTGTGTGTGTGTGTGTGTGTGTGTGTGTGTGTGTGTGTGTGTGTGTGTAAGAGAGGGAAAGAGGGAGAGAGAGAGACAGAGAGAGGGAGAGAGAGAGAGAGAGAGAGAGAGAGAGAGAGAGAGAGAGAGAGAGAGAGAGCGAGCTAGAGAGCTTATGTGCACTTATGTTTTTACATGTACTATGTGCATGCAGGTACCCATGAGGCCAGCAATGGGCACCCAGATCCCCTGAGACTGGAGCTGTAGATTGTTGTGAGCCTCTGTGTGGGTGCTAAGAACCAACCCTGAGTCCTCTGGAAGAGCACCAAGCACTGTTAACTGCTGAGTCGTCTTGCCAGCCACTGGTATGGTTTTGCTGAAGGTTTATCACACTTTTTGCAAGTCTCCTCATGAGACAAAAATATCACAGAGCATCTCTCTTCTTGTTATTAGTGACTGTTTAGTTTTCATTTTTTCTTTTGATGTTTTCTTTGTCTTCATCTGTTTTTGGTACAGGGATACAATGGGTATACAAAACGCTCTCAGAGCAGGTCTTCCTCTTCTATCTGTGAGTGTCTGTAAGCTTGACATACGCTTCTTCCCTTGGAAACACTGCTACAATTCATCAAGGAAGCCATCTGTGCCTGGAGTTTTCTTTGTAGGAAGATTTGAATATAAATTTAATTTCTTTAATAAAAATAGCTACTCAGATTTTTTTACTTCTGTCAGATTCAAAGGTGTGTTTCTCAAAGGATTTTCACATCCAAACAGTCCCGAGAGTCTACAGTAACACTCTTTTCACATTGATGGTAACTGGTGATTTGCATTTCTGTCATTCTGTCTCCTTTTTCCCTCTATGCTTCTTCCTGCTCTTCTCTCTCTCTCTCTCTCTCTCTCTCTCTCTCTCTCTCTCTCTCTCTCTCTCAGCTTTATTAATATTTTCAAAGAGCTGTTGCTTTTGTTCTTCCAAGTGTTTACTTCTTTCTTTTCCATTTTACAGATTTCTGTCTTTTTATACTCCTTTTTCAACATTCCTGGAGTTCCTTTCTCTTTCTACTTAAATTGTGATTGGATCACTGGCTCTTGTTGTTGTTGGTTTTCCTTTCTAACTTACATATTTAAATCCATAAACTCAAGAACTGTTTTAGTTGCATCCTTCATTTTTTATATATCATACTTTCATTATCTCTCAGCTAAACACAAGTTCTCATGTCTTTTATAACCTCTGCTTAGATCCATAGATGATACCGAAGTGTATTATTTAATTTCCAAATATTGGTAAGGTTCACATTACTTTTTTGGTGATTTTCAGATTAGATTAGTTTTCATATGATCAAGAAACATACTCTGATTTTGGATTGCTAGTATTCACTAAAATTACTTATGACCTCCAATATGATCCATTTATGATTGTATCCATTTAGGAAGAAAGAGTTTGCTGGAGCAAACAAGGTGGCACTGTGCTTTAAGTCGTGTGTGTTCTGCTCCTTCCCACGTGCTTGTTCTGCTACTGAGAGGAGAATCATGCAGCAATGGTTTGACTGTTTCTTCTCTGAGCCCTACATGTTCTTTTTTACAACTCATTGATTCTTTATGAGTTTCATATCACTCGCCCCAATCCCACGCATCTCCCCACCTCTCCAGATCTACCTTCTGCCCTTGCAACCTCCTTCACAAAATAAAATACAAAACAAAAGTTAAAAAATAAGCACAACAAACATAAAAAAAATCTCATCATGGAAGCCTTGGTGTGTCATAGTGTGTCACACAGTACGCACTTTGGTCCACACTTCTTTACTTGCAAATGTTCATTACAATCAATCATTGGTCCTATTCAAGGCCTCTGGCTTCTGCTATATTATCAATACTGGATCTCCACCAGACATCCTTTAGGCTATTCTGTTATTGCCCTGGGTCATGGTGATCCTACAGCTTTGGATCGGTAGGGCCAGCCCTTTCGAATGCTCCAGCAGTTCATAGAAGGGGTAGATGTTGGATTGGGCTAACTCAAAGCCCTGGATCTGGGCTTGGGTGGTAGCTGAGTTGGTCAGCCTGGCAGCTCTCCCACACCCACATCACCAGGGTCAGCTCTCCAGCACTACCCTAGCTAATTCACCCGATGCCACAGCCAGCAATGGATGGGGCCAGTTCTCCCATTCTCATGATCTTGGTCCAGTTCACCTGTACTCAAGCCACCAGAATGAGCTCTGCTGTGCTGCCCAGGTGAGGGAGCACTCCGTGTTCTTACTTCATATATTTTTTAAGGTATCATGGATTTATACACTCAGAAAAGTTAAAAAAGAGAAAGAAAGAAAGAAAGAAAGAAAGAAAGAAAGAAAGAAAGAAAGAAAGAAAGAAAGAAAGAAAGAAAGAGGAAGAGGATAAGGAGGAAGAGAAAGAGGAGGAGGAGGAAGAGGAGGAGGAAGAGGAGGAGGAGGAGGAGGAAGAGGAGGAGGAGAATTACTCTTTCCTTCTTATTTTTGTCTTTGGAGATGCAGCCACATCAGCTACCTCAGTGTAGCAAGGGTCTTCACACAGCTGCAAGACAGTCTTGTCATTGTTGTTTTAGTTACTTTACTCAGACAGAATGTTTATCAGAAGAGACTGAGGAGAAAGGGGGCTTGTAGTGTGAGAGGGATACAGTTCACCATGGCTGAAAGGCATGGAGGTGGGCGCTTGAGGCAGCTGCACCACAGACCACAAAGAGAGAGAGAGAGAGAGAGAGAGAGAGAGAGAGAGAGAGAGAGAGAGAGAGAGAGAAATGTTGGCGTTCAACTGGCTTCTTCCTTTTTCCTCTTCTGTTCATTCTGGGGCTCCGCCCATGGGATAGTGTCATCACACTCAGGGTGTGCCTTCCTTCCCAAAAGAAACATCTGTGGAAACATCCTCATAGACACACCCAGAGGTGTCTCCTGCTGGCCCTTAAGCCAGGCAACTTGATTCATTGGATGTCTCAACTACACTGTTCCTTTTGTTTCCTTTAACCTTCCCATAACCTTATAGTTAAGGAGAATTTCATGTGTGCATCATAAAGCTAGATGTCATTTTTCATCCAAAAAATAAATTTTATCTTTCCATCAGTAAGTTTAGGTGATTCATTTTTTACTGTTTTTTGGTTGGATTTAAATTTATTATCTTATGGTTTGTTTTCCATTGTCCCTTAAGATCATTTTATCTTCCTTGCTTTCCAGACTCCCTCTAAACTGGACATTTTAAATTCTTCCCCTTTATCTCCTCTACTGTATTTTCAGTATTAATTTTTCATATTGTACTTGGCGGTCCCTCTGAGGATCATATGTCTTAGTTGGTCACAGTCCGCCTTCAATGATTACCACACAGCCTGAGGTGTAGGACATCCACAGCAGGTCATTTGTCTAGTTACTCGCTGGCCCTCAGGACATTTATTATACACTTTACTTGTACATACACAAGTCCCTCCATTCCTTCTTATTTTGTTTTAACTGGTCAGTCATTTTTTAAGTAATTTTCAAAAACCAATCTCTCTTCCCTACCTACTTATGTTTGTAGGAGTTCTCGGCTGTCCCAGAAGACAGTGGGATCTTTTCTCCTCACTTGTGTCTTGGGTCAGTTCAGGTCCTACAGCAAACTCTAATGGGCTGGGTGGTATAAACAAGGATTAATATGTCACAGTCTCTCAGAGGCAGGGAGTCCACAGTGTGCATACCAGTCTAATCTGGCCCTGGTGAAGACCTAACTCCAGTGCTGTATCCTCACACCGCCTTCTTTGGGGTATGAAGAGAGATCACACATCTCCATCTTTTATAAGAGTATTAATCACAGAATGAAGGCTCCATCCTCAGGACCTAATCTACCTCTAGTTCCCACAGTCCGCCCCTCCAAATACCATCACAATGGGGACAATTAGGTTCAGCTTATAATTATTAAGAAACATAAACCTTTAATCCACGGCAATTCTTAGGATGTTCCTTCAGTGTTTCTTGTGCATGGAATGGTTAGCAAAACCACTTAGGCCTGTCTTCCTTGTAAGACACCTTGATAGATTTTCTAAGTTTTGTTCACTTAGTCCTTTAAAGCTGTAATTTCTTCTTCCTAAAACAGCCGTTATTCCTGATGGACATCATTTCTGATACTCCAACACATTTCTTTTAACTCTCAGAAAATCGTGCCTCTGTTGTACTTTGCTTTTCTGGGGCAAGGAACGTATGCCACTGTGCATGTGTGTCGGTCAGTTGGCCCTCTCCTGTCTTGTCTGAGGCGAGGTCTCTCTGCTGCATGTTTCAGGCTCCCTGGCCTGTGAGCTTCTGGCATTCTTTTGTCTAACCAGAGCAGTCCACACCACCACATCCGGCTTTTCCCAAGGGTTCCAGAGCAGTCCACACCACCACATCCAGCTTTTCCCAAGGGTTCCAGAGCAGTCCACACCACCACATCTGGCTTTTCCCAAGGGTTCCGTGTGTTTAACTCAGGTCAAGCTCACACGGGAAGCATGGCTACCTGCTGCTCAGTCTCCCAGGCCATTTGTTACTGCTTTTATTATTTGTATTAAATTGTATGGTTTCCCTAAATGTCATCTCTTCTGCCTGCATTGAAGATTTTCCTCTTGGGTTTGGAGAGGTGGCTCAGTGGTCGAGAGCACTTGTGATGACCCGGGTTCAGTTCCCAGCACCCACATGGTAACTCATAACCATCCATAACTTCAATTCTAAGGGATCTGACATGTTCTTTTGACCTCTGTGGTACCAGGCACACATGTGGTTTACATACATATGTGCAGGCAAAACACCATTCACACGAAATACAATAAATCTACCGATAATAAAGAGCTATTATCCCTTTTATTCTGTGTTTATTATGGCAGGCTCAGGTACACTCCGGTCCTCTCGGGGAGGCTTCTTGGGGGAACTCTAGGCTCATCTGACCTAGGGGTTGATGCCTTTTATCAGTTCTAGAAAATATTTGACCATTACTTTTTCAAATATTTCTCTTGTCTCATTCTTTCTCTTTTCCTTCTAGGAAAAGAGTAATTTGTACTCCTTCATAGAAAATATGTCATTAATTAGTAATTTAATATACTGTCCCATAAACCATTGGCCATTTTTTAAAAACATTGTCTTTTTTACACTTCCTATGGGTAGTCTATGCAAGCTGTTTTTGTGTTTGTCTTAGTTTGGGGTTTCTATTGCTGTGAAGAGACACTGTGACTGTGGAAATTCTTATAAAGGAAAAGATTTCACTGGGGCTGGCTTACAGTTTCAGAGGTTTAGTCCATTAATTATGGGGGGGCGGAGCGTGGTGGCATGCAAGCAGATGTGGTACTGGAGAAGGAGCTGAGAGTTCTACATCATGATCTAACAAAACCACGCCTAATAGTGCCTCTCTCTTGAACCAATGGGGACCATTTTTATTGAGGCCACCACAGTGTGCGTTTGTCTTTTTCCTTCTTGAGTCTAACCTGACAATCTCAGCTGACGTGGCCATCACTCTGGATGGCTTTCGGTTTCTAATTGGGTCTTCTAGAGAAAATTTCCTCCTGCTTATTCGTCTCACCAAGTTTGCTTTGCCAAATTCTTTAATATTTTTAAATTTTCATTGTTTTAAGTGTTTGTCTGCATGTAAGCCTGTGTACCACATGCATACTTGGTGCCTGTGGAGGCCAGCGAGGAGTTAGGTCCTCTGGAACTTGAGTTTCAGTCATGCGGGTGCTGGGAATAAGCCCACATCCTCTAGAAGAGCAGCCAATGTTCTTAGCCACCAAGTTATCTCTCTGACTCCAACGTTAACCTGCTTTGAGGTTTTTTGTGTTGTTTTGCTTTGTTTTGCCTTGTTTGAGCAGGATCTCACTATTTAGCCCTGACCTTGAACTTGGTAGGTAAAGCAAGTTGATCTTGAACTCACAGAGGTCCAACTGCTTCAACCTCCTAAGCACTTAACGTATTTGTAGCAATTATTTTGAGGTTCTTCTGATGGTGTACATGGATGCGTGTGCAAATATATAGAGGCAGTGTGGGCAGTGTGCATGCTTTTGTATGGAGGCCAAAGGTCAACTTTTAAAATTTAGTTAGTTAGTTAGTGAATGTGTATCTGGATATTTATGAGGGTCAAAGGACAGCTTGTTTGGTCCTCTCCTTCTGCCCTTGTGAGTCCCAGGGATTGAACTCAGGTCATTAAGCTTGAGAGCAAGAACCTTTACCCCCTGAGCCGTTTTCCTAGTTTACCTTTTTTTTTTTTTTTTTTTTTGGTATGTGTTTTTGCCTGTGTGTGTACAGGTATATGGGGTCCAGAGGCCAATGTGGAATGCCTTCCTCAATCGCTCTCCACCTAATTTTTTAGACAGGGACTTTTACTGAGCTTGAGCCTCAGCAGTTTGGATAAAAAGCAGCTGGGCAGCAAACCACAGGAAGCCTCTTATCTCTGCCTGCCCAATGCTGAGACTATAGGCATACACCTCCACACATAGCGCTTGCATGTGGATCCTG
Organism: Mus pahari; assembly: GCF_900095145.1. Lineage (NCBI taxonomy): Eukaryota > Metazoa > Chordata > Mammalia > Rodentia > Muridae > Mus > Mus pahari. The sequence goes on along the minus strand of NC_034591.1, from coordinate 105,650,238 downwards.
GACAGTCAAAGGTGGGTCCTCGTGTTTGCATGGAAAGCAGCTAAGTGGCTGAGCTACCTCCCTTGGCCCATTTTAAAGCTCTAAGTTCTGATCCCTACATCTAGCTCTTCTCTGCCCTAAAGAAAACAGAACAAACAAAACCTGTTTCCTTCTTTGATAGTGAACCTATTTTTCTCCTTTAAATATGGAAATCATTTTATGATGCATCCTGGTCACTTGTGAACCCGGATACCCTAAGAGATTCTAGACTTTCATCTTTCTCCGGAAAGCGCTGAACTCTGCACTCAATTCCCTGAGGTTTCTACACAGGTCTTCAGTGTTTCTCATCACAGGACACAACGTTAATCTATGGCCTGATTCTTACTCCTACTTAACAAGTGGCCTTCCTAGGGCTTTAATTGAGTATTATACATGTTCACCTAGGTCTCTGGCTCATGACTTTTGAAATTTCTGACCAACTCTATTTCCCAGGAGCCTTGTGGTGTGTGTTTCTGAGCGTGCTTAATGTCAGGCCTGGCCGAGGACAGGAAGGGAACTCTTACCTAGCGCTAAGAGATGACTTCTCTGCTTTCCCCTTCACTCAGGCATCCAAACTTCCCTGTCTTATCAGCTGCAGACTGATCTGTTTCTGTTGCCCAGGAGACTACTGTTCTTTGGCTAAACTTTATTACATCATGGTTTAGAGACTGTCTTTAATCAGACAGCAAGATAGAGACAGAGGCTACTGTGAGTGTTGCCTGGGGTCAGAGGTCATGGCCGTCAGCTACTCACTGTCCAGTGACTGAAGCCCATCACTTCATATGTTCTGCCCACTCGTTAGTAACCTGTGTTGGAGGTTAAATCTACTAGCAGCAGTTGCTTATGGCAACTGGCTGGAAGTCTGTTGAATGCATGAATGCACACATGAGCAATAGGAGACATCTAATGTAAATCGGTCAGTATGAATTAAGTTACTGGGTTGGAGAGATGCCTTTGCTGTGAAGCACGTTTATGACTCGTGCTGTGCGGTTCCCAGTACCATGGTGGATGACTCTCAACTGCCTGTAACTTCACATCTGAGGAAACAGAGCTCTGGCTTCCACAGGCACCCGTACTCACATACATACCCACATGCAGAGACATGCACCTACACATAACTAGGAATAAGAATTACTGCCCTTCTCCCTTTGAATGCCTCTAAGACAGAGTCAGTCCTGTTACCTAGCCTCCTCTTGCCACTTTCCCCCATCAGCCAGTGTCTAAGAGCCAGTCTTAGCTGAGGCTACAGTCAATTCATCTTCCTCTTCTATTGATTCTGAACCCTTCCTCAGACACTAGAGTTACAAACTGTCCAAACAAAAAAACAAACAAACAAACCCAAAGAACACAAAGGAATATCAAAATACAAACATTATAATATACTAAAAATAGTTTCCACCCATACACCGTATTAATGATCAGATGCAGGAGGAATTAGAGACTTCTGAAGAGCTGCCAGCATGAATTGCATCAATAACGTTCCCTAACAAAGGTGAAGTAATGACATCCTGCAGCAGACAGGCTTCTTATAATTATTACTCTCCTGCATTCAAATTGGCAATAAATCACATAGCCCTCCCAATCTCCAGTGGAGATTAAAAGTAAAAGGCTATGCTCCAGGTAAGCAGCCAGGGAAGTTTCCAGGAACTCCAGGCACCTGCCGAGGCTGGTCAAATTGGGACTGGAGGTTTACCCAAAGGAGCCGTGTTAAGCATCCATCCTATGCAGTTCTGGGCACAATAGAGGTGTTTTTAAATAAATGTGTATGGCTCACGTCTTTAACCGTTCTCCATAATACTCTCTCTCTATTCCTACATCATGCTACACTCGACTCTGGCTCCTTTTGTTGACTCCGACCCTTCAGGCACCATGTTTACTGTTTGTGAAAATTTCATTAACTTGGAAAACACTGTTGCCTCTCCCACATCTGGATTAGGGGCCATCTGCTTGCTGAGGTCCTGTGTGCCTGCTAATGTTTCCCCAAGCTTTGTGAGAGTGTTTTGGAAATGTGGTGCACTTTGACTTTGAAACATGTGGATGGAAGATTTTAATGTAAGAAGCCCTGCATGCATTGTTATTCTTAAAGAGATGTATGCAACTGTTAAGATTTTGCATTTTGGGTTTTGTTTTCCACAGCTGACAGAGCACACTCGCAGTGAGAAAATAAGGTCAGCAAAACAGCTGCAACTATTTAAAAAAAAGGGAGGGGGGACTAGAGGCTTTGAGAAAGAACTGATAAAAAGAGTCAGCTACTGTTTGGATGTGATGGTGCAGAAGTCCTCACGCAGACCATCCACGCAGACTGGGCATCTCACAGGCTCCATGTGAACAAATCTACAGCTATAAACCCTATCCTATGAAGTACGGCATCCTAAACTGCACACGGACCCAAGTCTAATGAATATTTGAATTGGAAAGGTAGAGGATCACTTGAATTGGAAAGGTAGAAGAACACTTCCTGGAAAGCAGTAGATTGCTCTGGTCTACAGTGGGATCCTATGTGTGGTCCTTCAGACAACCTGGCTTTCTTCTTCATATTTGAAGCCAGTGATTTCCCAGAGTTTGTCTCTTGTCTCCCATTTTCCCCTCTAGAAGGATGTGAATCTCTGTGGACTGGAGTTTGCTTCTGCACTCTCATCTTGGCACCAGAGACTGCGACATGAGAACAATGAGACTGTTTCCCATGATGAGGCTGGTGGAGGAAGCACCAGAAATGCTACCAATACTTGCTCTGGGGCTGCTAAACTCTCATCACTCTGCCAACCTTTCTACACTGTGCTACAGTCTAGATCTAGAGTGCCCCCCCCCAAGGTTTGTGTGCTGAAGGTTTGACTGACTCTGTGGGGTGCTGTTAGAAGGAGGAAGAACCTTTAAGAGGTGGAACCTAGGGTGTAGTTAGCTTATGGGGGCACTGTGCCCTTGGAGGAGGTACCGAGACTCTGTCCTACCTGTCCTCCTGCCTCACAGCAACCACAAGGCAAATAAATCTCTTCTATATGCTTCCACCATAAAGAAGACTGTGCCATAATAGAACCACAGCCACAGAGACAAATGAACATGCCCCAAACTCCTACAACAGTGAGCCAGAACAAACCTTTCCTTCTTTTAAGATGATCACTTCAGGCATTTTGTCACAGTAACAGAAAGCTACTCTGAGAAATCGCATGGTGAAACAATTTCCACATGCCTACACTTCAGGCTTAGATGCCCCTCCATGGGCATAGCCCAGATTATCGTGGTTGCTGTACTCTATAAGTGAACACATGGATTTATGTTAAAAGAAAAAAACAAGTCAGAATCTTTTAAAATACACTTATATCATTAGAATATTTTGCTGAAGCCTGAAGGCTCACAATTCCTTTTAGTTAAACGAGTTTTTTATATATTTGTGCACATTTTGTTAGTTGATTTTCTTTTGCTGTTATAAAACACCATGATCAAGACAACTTGTTGAACAAGAACTTTGTCTTATTTCAGAGGGAGAGTCTATAAAGGCAGTGGAGTGATGGCAGAAGGGGGTGGAGGTAGAAAGCTGAGAGATCACATCATAATCCACCATCATGAAAGCAGAAAAGAATTAACCGGAAGTGAGGGAAGGTTATTTATTAACTCTCAGTGATGGCTTCCTCTATAGCAAGGTTGCTGTCCTCATAACTTCCCCCCAAAACACCACCAACTGGGGAACCAGTGTCCAAACGCATGAATATATGAGGAACATTTCTCATTCACACGAGGACACTCATACTTTGTGTGGCATCAGAAATGTGATCTATGTTTTCATACATCTTGTATGTGTTCTCCTTAGAAATGTGTGATCTTTATTTATAATGGCTACAGAGTAGCTAATGGAGCTGACACAATTTAGTAGGGTTAATAGCATAAATCTGTCAACTTCATTTGCCTTAGATGGAAATAGATGACGAAGGTTTGCTTAGTGTTTTGTGTCAACCTCTCCTTACAGCTTTTTGATAAGGCTTAATGAAGTTGCTATGTGTAGGGATACATAGATATTTACAGGAGGTGTATTGTCGTGAATTTTATCCTTTGTTAATGTAAGATGCTAGAATTTGCTCTATTTAACAATTTTTTATCTGAATTTTACCTTGTCTGATACTGAAGTCATGATCCCTAGTTTATAATACATGCAAACACAGATGCACATACACATTTGGGTACATACATTTATGTACATGCACAGTTACACATGATCACCACACCTGTATGTACACACAAACACAGGCAAGCATGCATGTGCATTTATTTTTTATGTTTTTTATTAGATATTTTCTTTATTTATGCACGTGCATTTATATATAGATATGCTCATATAGGTATATATACAGGTACATGCACACTAACACAGGCAGATACACATGCAAACACATACATATACATGTATGCACATGCCTGCACAGGTATGCATGCACACATACATGCTCACAAGCATGCACAGGCTCACAGACCCACATGGACACACCAACATGTTTACACACACAGACATGCACATAGAGACACACAGGCACACATATGCATGCACACAACATACCTGTATGCACATACTTATAAGCATGTTTTTGGTTGGAGTATCTTTAACCATCCTTGTATTTTTCAGTTTTTCTATTTCACTTTGTGACTCATTTGAAAATCTTTTTCTTCTAAATTTATTTTTCTTTTATTTATTTTTTATTGGTAGGACATATTTGATCTTGGTACTATGGTTTTTTTGTTTGTTTGTTTTTTGTTTTTAGATATAGCATTGTAAAATATTTGAACTATTTATTTCCCTGACTCTTGCTGCAGTTCTTCTACCAGGAAACAAACATTCTGTACTGGGAGAGCTTTAAGTTCACCCAGTTACTTGATACTTAAAACCTCCTCTTTCTCTTGCTGGTTCCCACTGGTTTCATAGAGCATGAGCAATAGAATTACCCTTCTCTATTCCTGATCCCCTTCTCCTCTTTGCCTACACACTTTGATTCACCAACCCTGCCTTTGCTTAATGCTTATCCTTTCATTCTTACGCATTATTAACTGCAGACAAGATGATTGCAGGCATTAGAGACTGCATAATCCACAAGCTTATCCTGCCCACTAACATGGCCAGGACACAGCATTAACCTTACTTGTGGGACACAGGGTGAAGAAGCACTTACCTCCCTCTGTCAGAAAGCGCCCCAGGCTCCAGAGTCTTAACAGTTATTGTGTCTCACAGTCCCCAGGCCAGTTGAACCGCTCCTCTGGTGAGGATCAGATAGTCATGTCAATAGTTATGGGGCCAGCAGTGTGGCTGGTGTGGAAAGGCCTCACTGAAATCAGCTGAGGCAGAGGCCATATGTCTGGGATCAACAACAGGTGAGTCTGGGCTTGCTCACCTGAAGGCACAAGGGCTTCCCATAGCCAGAACAGCAACCTGGCACACAGGCCTTTATGAGTCTCAATTTGCCTTACATCCACCACTATCCACTGACACAGCACAGAGTAGGAGCGTCACAGTCACAGAACCAGGCCCAGAGTAGGAGGGCCACTGGATAAGGAACCTACCCTCTGTTCTTTTCTACTTTTTTCCTTTGTTTTGGCAGTGGATCTGCTATCAGATGTTTTCATTGGCTGCAGGAATGATACGTCAACCTCCCTCCCCTCCCATCCCCTCCCCTGTAGCAGTGGGAAGAACTGGCCCTGAGGTCATGCGAGTGAGTCTTTTCCTGAAGTATCCAGTCACACTTTGACTGGCTGAGGTTATCCTCCAATGAACTCCATCAGAAGGGGTTCAAGATGATGGAGTGGTGTGGTGTGGTGGTGTGGCGGGTGTCAGGACACAGACTTCTGGTGCACTCAGAGGCATTATGTGTTATGTCAGCTGTTGTCCAACCTCAGCTGACTGGAGATGGAGCTTCAGAGGTGGTGGATGCACAGTGCAAGGCTGGGACCACTTCCTTTGTAGATAACTTACTTTTCTGTTGCTGTGATAAGACACTATGACCAAATACAATTTTTAGGAAAGTTTATTTGGGCTTATGGTTCCATAGGGATGAGGATCCACTGAAGCAGCGAGTGCCAGACATGGCAGCAGGATGCAGGATACAGGACACTGAAGGCTTACATTCCCCACTGTGAGCATGAAGCAGAGAGCCAACTGGAAGCAGGCAAGGCTTTTGATTCTCAGAGCCTGCCACCAGTGGCACAATGTCCTCCAGCAAGGCCGACCTCCTAAAAAACTGCTACCAACTGGGATCAAATGTTCATATTTTGAACCTTTGGGGCACTACAATCTACCAGACTTCCAACTCTGCTGTTGGTCAGAGTTCACCAGTAAAAGAGACAGAGATATAAAGAGACAGAGATATAAAGAGACAGAGATATAAAGAGACAGAGATATAAAGAGACAGAGATATAAAGAGACAGGGATATAAACAGACAGAGATATAAA
>NC_034591.1:105633572-105642712 GCF_900095145.1 Mus pahari | reverse complement strand
ATATAAAGAGACAGAGATATAAAGAGACAGAGATATAAAGAGACAGAGATATAAAGAGACAGAGATATAAAGAGACAGAGATATAAAGAGACAGAAGAAACAGAGTTGGAGATGGGGGTAGAGATTGAGTTAAAAGAGAGATAGAGACAGAGAGGAATAGACAGAGAGTCAAGGATAGAGACAGAGAAACGGAGAGGGGGGAGGGGGAAGGGAGAGGGAGAGATAGGAGGAGACGTGGAGGAAGAGGGAGAGAGAGGGAGAGAGACAAAGACAGAACAAAGACAAAAACACAGCCAGGGATAAAACCAGAGTCAGAGACAGAGATAAGACCCAGAGAGCTAAAGAGTGGTGGAGAAATGAGTAATGGATGAGAGTTGACCCTCATGGCTCCAGTGCCCAGGAAACCCTACAGACTGTCATCTGCAGCTAGAGATACAGGCAACGAGCTGATGGTGCAGTCCTGTTCTGGTTCAAAGACCCAAGAGCCAAGAGACTCAATTCTGTAATTCCCCATCGACTCTGAAGACTAGGGCCATCATGTCCAGGAGTAGAAGGCAAGTGCTCTGCGCAGGAAGAGCAAGAGAACGCTCCTTTCTTTTGCTCTTTCATTCTGCAGGTCTTTAATGGAGGAAAGCAAGGTCATCTTAATCCAGTCTACCAATTCAAATACTGATTCCATCTACAACACAAAATGGGGTTCCGGCAGCTATCTGGACATCTCCACCAAAATGACAATGAAATTGTTCTCATCCCTGGACTGCTATGCTTTGCTCAAAATCACCTGCCTAGCTGGTGATATGGCCCAGCATTAAAAGCTAAGGTCCTCGAGGTGGTTTGGCTGCAGGGGTGATAGTCTCAACTTCTCTCACCCCCACCACCTGTGGCAGGTGAGAGAACTGGTCCTGAGGTCACACGAGTGAGCTGGCTCTGTCCCTCCTGCACCTTGTCTGGGCAGCACAGTAGAGCTGGTCCTGGTGGAGGAGGCGCAGGTGAGCTGGCCCAAGGCTGAGAGAAACCAAGAGCTGGCCCCACCACTTGTCTGACATGAGGTGGTATGAGGGTGAGAGTGATAGCCTCTCTCATTCCCCTCCACCCTTGCCACCTGCAATAGCCTGGAGACTTCATCCTGGGGTCATGAGAGCAGGAGAGCTAGCCCTGTCCCCTCACTGGCTGTAGCACTCAGAAGAGTAGGTCCTGCACCTCACCAGGCATGGAGCTGGCCCTCAAGCCAGGGATGAGCCAGCCCTGAGGGCATGAGAGCAGTTGAGCTGATCCTGCACCCTGCTGATGGCAGCATTGGGTGGCCTAGCTGGAGCAGTGCTGGAGAGCTGGCCCTAGTGGTATGGATAATGGAAAGCCCATGGCCTGACCAGCTCAGCTTCCATCCAGGCCCAGATCCAGGGCTCTGAATTGACCCACTCCAAAAATCTCTATCACCTACAAATGGGTGGGACATATTTAAGGACTAGTTTTGATGATCCAAAGCTTCAGCATCTCCATGACACAGGGCAACTACAGGATAACCAGGAGGCGTTCCCATGAAGATCTAATATTGATCGTGCCACAGAAGCTGGAGATCTCAAACCAGACCAATGACTCAGTCACAATGAACATTTGCAAGTGAAGATGCATGGACAGAGGGACATAGTGTGACACATTACAGCTTCCACGATGAGATGTTTTCTATGCTTTGTCTTTGTTGTTGTTGGTTGGTTGGTTGGTTTGCACATGTCTTTTATTTGGGGTGGGGGGAGTTGCAAGGGTGTAGTGTGGATGTGAGGGGATGAGAGGGACTGGGTGCACGATGTGAAACAAAGAATCAATATAAAGCTAAAAAGATAATCATAAATAAAAGCTAAGGTCCCCAAACAAAAAGACAAAATCAGTTGCCCACTCTCAGGTGACACTGGATCCAGAGAGAACTTCATAAAGCTGGGGCTGAGTTATCAAACATCCTGCCAATAGGGCCTCTCATACAAAGCAGTCAGCTAGTCTTCGGTGTGAGGATATCCAGACATTTTGCTGTGTACGTCGCACGCAGGAAAAATGTGTTTATGTGAACTATCCTCTGGCATGCATTGCTAGCTAATTGTGTTGGCAGAGGCCCGAGAGTCTTTGAGAAGTTGGATCTACCATCTTTGCTTCTGCTGTCACCAAAACAAGAATGGCAGGTCCACAGATGCAAGAAGAGATACATATTGTGGGCATGCTCCCCACTAACCTTCAGCCTAGATGGCAAAGAGGAGCCTAGACAGCATTAACACAACCAGCCTGCCCCAGTGCATGGTGGGGGTAAGCAGATGAGTTCTGAGGTGGCTGGCTACACAGTGGTACTGCTGCCACTGTGAACTGCCACTGCTGGATCTGGCCTGGGTTGGTGTTTCTAGCAAAACAACCAAGAAATGATGGCCTGCTTCTGGGTTGAACCATGCCCTCTAGAGCCTAGGATGGAACTTCCCCTGCCATGGCTATCTACCACTGAGACAACACAGACCCGCTGTGCCCAGAGAGTGGCCAGAGACACACAACATGTATGGACTGCTCATATTCTTTGAGTTCTCTTTTTATGCCAGACTGGAATATCTCCAGCATTTTTTGCACTTATCACAGAACTGCAGACCCCAGAGGACCCTTATACCTATTGTTTGAATAAATCCATCAATGTGTACATCAAAAGGTCATTTTCTGAAACTGACAAGTGGCTCATGGGATTTGAAAGGCACGCCATTTCTTGTGTGTAATGCATCCAAACACACCAACGACACTTTGGACAAATAAGCAAACTCACGGGAATTGGATTTTGATTGTGTTTCTTTTAAAAGGTAGCTGCCCATGTTCAATACTGACACAAGATCTAATGGGCGGCTGCGACTCCATGACCAAAGAAGAGGGAAAATTCCATTAAGTGCCCTGAGTCCTTTCCAAAACTGGTGTTAAGGGAAACCTGTTTGGCTTAAAAGAAATTTGTTCCTGGGACTAATAAACTTGCTTAATCAGTGGGAAGAATTGAAACTGGACCCTTTACTGCTGTACCGCTCAGAACTTTTAATATGCTAATGTACATTGTACAGCTCCGAGAGGGGGTATTAGTATGCAGCATTTCCTAAGCCAACTTGGCCTGGAACCCTGAGAACTCTGTGTGCCTAGGACATCTGTATGATTCATATCAGCCCATGGAACCCACTTTGAGAAACTCTGATCTTTTCCAAGGACCCACAAGGCAATGAATCATTCTGTCAGTTGCACAGTTACATTTAAATCTCACCATCCTGGCCCTAAATGGCCCACCCCAGTGGTTGGTCACCTTTTCATGATTACAGCTCATTGAAGGGATTGAAAGACTCAGGGCCAGAGACAGGAGGGAGTGGGGGTGGAAAGCCACTAAACAGGTCAGAAATAATTTCAATGAAAACACTTCTTGGGCTGAACAAAGGCTCACAAGTCTATTTTAAGAATCCACAGTTGTGCTGTTATTCCCAACTACACTGGGTCCTTTCTAGAACGTAGTGATGAACCTGAGCTAGCACTGCAGAGAAACACTGGGCTACACTGGGCTTTGGCCTGCCTGCCAGGACCTCACCCTCTTTAACTCTTCTTACTCATAAGCCAAGCGCTGCACAGCCAGGCCAGTACAGCAGCCACAGTGAGACGTGTGTAGAACAAAGCAAAGTCACACAGGTGAAGAAGTTCATAGCTTACCTGCCGGCAAACTGGCGAGGTCCACGGTGGCAGATCACGTGATGGGACAACTATGTAAAGAACGGGTGATTGTCTTTTCCTCCACCATACCAACATTTAGCTTAGATTTATATCCAAGCAAACAAAAGCAAAAGAAAAATGCCTCAGCCTCCTGGGCCCTCAAAGGCATTGCGATATGTGGCCTTCCATCCGTGAGTCTGGGTAATGGTATGCATGGAGATGCTGGGGCTTGGATAAGCATCCAGCCAAGGCCAATGTGTTCCAAGCTCGGCCTCAGCCCATGGCAGCAGCAGTGAAGCCTAGTGGGAGACGCTTCCATCGAGTCTGTGCTCCACAAGCAGACTCGTAGAACACCGACCCCTCCTTTTTCTCTATGAATCTAGGTCAGCACGCACTCCCACCATAATGTGTTATCTCACCGTAGGCCCAAATACAACAAAACCAACTCAGCTTAGACTGAAACCGTCAAGACGATGGCCAAAACAAATCTTTCCTCCCTTTTACAACGATGGATTCACTGTCAAAACTATTGTTTTGTGACAGCACAAAGCTAATTAAAACATGGCAGTCAAATGAGCTTATATTTAACTTTCAACATAGTGTGCTGTGGCATACGGCTATAGCAGATGCTTTACCACTCAGTGAACCTCCTGCCCTGTAAAGGTGCAGGCAAGGTGACCAGCTTGTATGTAGAGGACAAGCCGTGAAGTGACATCCATAGACAAGGACTGTATACAGCAGACATGTGTATATGTAGCAAATAGAGATAAAAGGTCTTGCACAAAAATGAGATGGTAAGGAGAACCATTTTATAAGAGTCAACATCAGCCACCAAGGGACAAACAGAAGGAGAGAAGAAGAAGAAACCATGTCTGGGAAATAAAGACTAGATGGCTTTTCTCTATGAAATCCTATGTCTGAGAATCTCCCAGAAGAAGAAAAATCATCCCAAGATCAATAAGCATAACCTACAAAATTAATAATAGTAAAATAATACCTCAGAAATTAAGAATACTAGCTGCTCTGACAGAGGAACTGTGTTCAGTTCCCAGCACCCACATGGCAGCTCAGGACCATCTGCAACTCCAGTTTCAGGGGACCTGATGCCCTCTTTTGGCCTCTGTGGGCACCAGGGACACACATGGTACACAGACATACATGCAGGAAAAACACAAATATACATGAGAATAAGTAAATTTTAAAAACTCAAATTGGCTGTGAAAAGCAGTCCAAAAAACTCTTATGCTGTCTCTACCATGTTATTCAGTTATAATCTGTGTCTACTGACATCAGAAGCCATCTACCAACTGTCATTAGAACACCTGATGAGAAATGAGGTGGCCCTCCTTGTAGGAAACACTGTGCCTGTTCATGAGTGAGGCCCCTCCTCTCTGAGAATGCTCCCAAAGAGTCCAGGGTGTGGGCAGACAGTGGGACACTCAGAAATGCTGAGCAGGCTTCTGGAAAGAGGAGCAGAGCAGGCACGGCAAATCCTCGGTCACACCTGCCCTTCAGTTTGTGAGCGTCTGACTAGCCCAGTGTCAACACTTAATACATGGTAATGGAAGAACTGCCATTAAAAAATTAGTAGATGCTCTCTTACCCAAAGTTATTCAGGTTTATTGAAATTTTAAATGTAAGGACTGACCAGCAGAAATGAGGCCCTAGGTTCAGAGCCCAGTGCTGTAAAACAAAGCACACACACACACACACACACACACACACACACACACACACACACCAGTACTAAAGAGCAAAGAGAATACCTTACCAAACTTAAACTGTGTGTGTTGAGGGAGTCATTTTCTAAATTTGTGAACCCCAGATAATCTAAGAGGAAAGAGAAACAAATCTGATTATGTAAGAAATTTAAATTCCTGTATTTAAAAATGCTATTAACAAAATTAAACTACAAATCCAACACAAGAAAACTGCAGTATTTATCACATCATAAAGCTGGCTTGGTGAGGCAGAGCCAGCCTTTGACAACAGCTATCTCTAGGCCATCATTGTTCATCATAATGTTTTGGGTCCCCTTAATTTTTGTCCCTGAGTTTAGTATTTTCATAAACTAAAATGGTCTTAATGATGAAAGCCAGGGGTTGATGAAATGGCTGCTCAGTGGTGCAGAGCACTTGGTGGGTATGCAAAGGAGAAGGGTGCAGTAGTTAAGACCCACAGGACACCAGGCACAGATATGGCACACAGACAAAACACTCATACACCTGAAATACATTCTTTTAAAAAAATGAATACAAAGGAAAATGAGAAAACAACTGTTCATAGAGACTTCCAAGTTTAGAGATAAGAGAAGGAAAGGAAGCCCCTTACCCATAGGACCACACTCACTTTCCAATGTCAGGGCCACACCCACAGTCCAAAGTCACCCCTGAACTCTCACCTCGTGCCTCATAGGCATCTAAAGCTTAACCCCGGCACAGTGCAGCTCCTAGCCACCCCAACCCCTGCATAAGAAATCTAACACCCGACTACCCGGACGTGAGTTAATATGCAACCTTTAACATGAATAACTCATCTCTAGTTTTGCCCTTTTATACTAAAAGTCGTTCAGTATTAAAGGATAAAGGATCGCACTGCCAGTTCTGTTACTGTAACCAAATGCCCAAGATAATCAGCTTATAAAGAGTAAAGGATTATTTTATAGTCTTGCTCCATGATTGCTCCAGGCTAGTACTGTTTCTGTGAGCCCACTACAAGAGGACAAGGCAAGGCAGAACCATTCACCTCATGGCCAGGAAACAAAGCAGTTAGGACGAGAGTCCTACAAGCGCCTCCAAGGGCACACCTAATGACAAAGGCTCGTCAGTAGACCTCACTTCTCAGTGAGTCTATCAACTCTCCAAGTGCCACTTTGGAGACCAAACCACATGGTTCTTTGGGAAATACAGCATCACTAAGGGAAAGGCAAGTCCCTCTCTCAAGGACGTGACCCAAAAGCTGCCCACACCACTTCCTCTCACATGCTACTGACCACACTAGGTCACAGTCACATCTAGTTATAAGGAAGTCATTTTTTTTCCCCTAGGCAGTCACATTTGTGAAAGGACTCTCTTAAGATAGGAATTAAGGACAGTGGGTATGGAAAGACTGGACACCTTCATCCACCACAGTTACAGCCGAGCATATAGCACAGGATCCCATCTACATAGAGGACATTTCCACACTCACTCACATGCCCTTGGGAAGGTGTGTGTGTGTGTGTGTGTGTGTGTTTGTGTGTGTGTGTGCGTGTGTGTGTGTGTGTTACACAACATGGGGACTTCAAATACATTTTGCTTTCTATCTTCACTTTTTCTGTATTAAATATAATTCTTTTTGAAAAGATAAATTTTATTTTTATTTATGTGTGTGTGTGTGTGCACGCACATGCGCATGTGCATTCTTATGCTCAACTGTGTGCATTGGATCCCCTGGAGACAGAATTACAAATGCTTGTGAGCGACTTGGTATGAGTGCTGGGATCTGAACTCTGATCCTCTGCAAGAACATCCAGAAGTCCTGCTAATGGCTGAGCACCCCTTCCAATCCCCAAAAGTATCTTCTTATAATTGGACATATATTTCAATGTAGCTTGTTACACCTAAGTGAACCTCACAAACTAAACATCTGCTGGAAGACATGTGGTCAGGTATCACAGGCCAGGAAGCAGTCTCGGAGTCTGAGGTGAGAGTGCAGGAGGCCTGGTGGGATGCATACAGGAACATGCCATGAAGCTGGAAGAGCTAGAGAGGAGAGTTGAGGTGCATTCCAGGCCTCTGCTGACCTCCCAGAGGACTCTGGAGCTAGGGTGGCCCTTCAGAGGGCCTTTGTACTCCTCATCCACCAGTCATTGGATGCTGAAGGCATTCAGGGAGAAAACCAAACCTTAGCCAAGGCCACACTTTCTGCCTAGAGCCATTCCAGGCAGGGGCTGAGTACGAAACCACCAGTAGCTACTGCTCAGTTGATGGAACATGCTTCTGCACTGACGGGGTCTGTGTGGGTGACACAACATTGGGTGACACCAGGGACAGGCAAGAAGGAAGGAAGGAAAGGAAAATGAGAAATAGTGTAGCTCATAGTGTGAACCACAGGCCTGTCGCTCTCTGTGTTATCCTATTTGATCCCAGTAGTCTTGCAGACAGATTGGTTAAATCAATCATACTTCAATCCATAGAAACTCGAGGTTAATGCCCTCGGTGACACTCAAGAAGAGGAGGCAGGTAAGCAGTGGAACTAAGATGCAAACCCAGACAAGGGTCCTTTGTCTGAAGTGTCTTACTGCCTCCAGAACTAAGTCCCAAAGTGGAGGCTTTGTTGGCATCACCTGGGATGAAATCTGCTAACAGCTTGGAAGAGACCGTTAAAGCCTTGGTGCACCAGAACAGAGAAGTGAAGAGCTCCAGCCGGTCAGCAGTGGAAGGCAGCGCTGCTCTGGGCAGCTTAGTTGGTTTGCTTTGCATCATCCTTAGGGAAGATGCTTCTGTTCTTAACCCCGGAGCTCATGGTGAAGGTGCTTAACCAGAATCTCAGCAGGAGTAAATATCAGGCAAACTCAAGCTGAGTAGCTCTGTAAAATAACCAGCCTGAACTCCAAACAAGCAAACCCGTAAAGTCACGCAAGGCGACGAACTGTCCAGAGAAAGGAGACCAAGCAGAACTGTCAGGTAAATGCAGTGTATGGTCCTGGCCTGGAGAAGATTCTTAGAGGTGAGGGCAATCCTGTTATAGACTGTGTGTGCCTCTCTGCTAACAGAGGGCTGTGCTGGCGCATGCCACAGTCCTAGTGTTGGAGGTGGTGTTAAGCATTCTGGCATTAATGGTTATACTATGGATTTGTAAAAGGCCATCTGTTCCTAGGACCAGGTGCTTACGAAATTGAGGACTAGGGTGAGGGTCACATCACAGTATCTGGAGTTTGCTCTTTTCTTCATCCAGTTTCTTTTACAGCAGACTACATAAGTAGCTTAATAAAAAATAAAAAAATAAAAAAAAATTTAAAAAAGGAGGATTATTTTGTTCATAGTTCTGAAAGAACTGGAGAGTCCAAGATCAAGTAGCTGCATCTGGGCGAGGACCACAGTAGAACACAGAGGGCAAGAGGGCAGCATGTGACCCGGCTCTGTAACTAGCAGCCTCGGAAGCAGCTGATCTACTCCAGAGAGAATGACAACTCTCTTGAGACACTATTAATCATGAGGACTCTCTCCCCATGACTCGAAGCTATCCCACTAGGCTCCACCTCCCAACATTGCTAGATTTAAGAAGTACAGCTCAACATGCGTTTCAGTTTTTTGGTTTTTGTTTTGTTGTTGGGGCAGGGAACTATATTTAAACTATAGCAACTCAGCCGGGCATGGTGGCGCACACCTTTAAGCCCAGCACTCGGGAGGCAGAGGCAGGCGGATTTCTGAGTTCGAGGCCAGCCTGGTCTACAAAGT